>NC_134275.1:40767228-41034728 GCF_031893055.1 Leptodactylus fuscus
GAATGCTTTCCGATAATATGCCGTTTCTCATCAGAGAGTAATACTCTTTCTAACCTATAGGGGTCACTGTCCGGAGATTTATAGCCGTAACCAAAATACTCCAACCTATATTCCACATAGCAGATTAACAGCACTAAATATAATATGGCCTGTATTGATCAATTTTATAAAATTTTATGCAACCTTTAAAAACGGTCTGCCAGAATCGCTCTGCCATATTCATGAGCACATTGGGGTTTGCGTTTTCTCCCCTAAACTTTTAAACACCTTTTTTAATCCAAAAAGATAGAATTTTTGCCATTTTTTTGTAATTGCAGGTTCATCATTTGTAATTTGGCAAATATCTGTCTAAAATTCATTGGGATCACTTTCATAACTGATCCATCATACTGGTCATGGGCCCTGTTAAAGGGGTATTCCTGTTAAAGGGGTATTGAGTGTTAGAAAATCACTAGGATGTGTCATCACTTTATGATCGGTGGGGGTCCCATTACTGGAACTCCCACCAGTTCTGAGAATGATGGAGCAAGCCCCTTCATTCTCAGGATCATGAGTGTCCCAGAGTCAGACCACTACCATTCATAAGACTGGAATACCACTTTAAAATGGGGGTCACTCCATGGGACAGATGAGCATCTCCATGTAGAGGCCACTACAGGATAGATTTGGTATTACATTGTAACCATTCAGATAAATTATACATATTCATCCATTATATACATGGTTCTAGTCAACCAGAACAGAGCATTCTGGTTCCCAAGCAAGTGAACCCCCCCAATCCCCCTTACCTATTATAACTGTATTCCCTAATAGGACATTAGGACAGGATTTGGCTTCATTCAACGACCCCTTTTAACAAAAAAAAAATAATAATAATAATTTACATATAAGGTTCTATTTTCTAGCCCCAATGGCCACTCTTGTATAAGTAAACAGTTTATGCTGCATCATGTGACTGTGAAAGAATTATAATGGCCGCCAGTCCCTGCTGCCATTTTATGTGCCGACTCATTTTACTAGGAACCAAGGGCATTGATTTGGCTTTAGACACTTCTGTATTCTGGTGAATTGACAGGCTGAGTAATCTAGGCTGTAAAACTACAACTCTCACTATGTCCTGCCGGGTGGTGAACAGATTAGTGGTTACAGACCAAAATATGGCCCCCATGACTTTATCATCCGTTTCCATGTACCACACTGTAGCTTTTACACATTAAGCCATTGTCCATAGCAGCCAATCAGAACACTGCTTTACTTTATTACCTGCACTAAAAGGTGGACTCTAGTTGGTCTGGACCATACCACTCTCTTTTAACCACTGGAGTCCCAATGTGCCCTGTCTAACCAAATAAGTCACCTTGACATAGCTTAGAAGAAAGCCAGGAAGATACATTTTTCATTATCTTTATGAAAATATAAAATCCAGATAATATTAGTTATACTGTATAATGGTTGGACATCCCCTTTAAGTAATCTTCCCTTTTAAAATAAATCCTTTAAAACCAAGTCTAAGCCGCACTCTATTGTCAGATTGTCATAGAACAAGCAATATCGTGGCCATTACAGCTCTCACAGACTCCTGACTTATTCACTGCTTCAGTATTAGGCAAAACATGGTGGCATCACATTGACTGCCAGCCATATTGACACCCAAATTTCTCAAAAACAACCAAAATTAGAAGGGTTGTCTTATGACGACCCCTTAAAGGCATGTGGTTGTCACCGATTCACAGATACCAATTTTTTGTTTGAAAAACGGTGATATTTAAGTCCTGTCCCTAGAAGTGCCCCTAATCTGCCTAGAAATGTCAATTTTGAAACAAGGTTTGCACAATCCCTGCACCTTTTCAGGCAGCTACAAGCTGAATTTCCTGGGATTGTTACTGAAAATTCAGTACAATTGTGGCCAACTAGGTAGAGGGGGTCCTTATACAAAACTCAGGACTATTACCAACTATGTAAAGGGAAGCCTTCCACAAAATTCAGGATTGTTGCCAACTATGTAGAGGGGGTCTTTCCACAAAACCCCATTACATGCAAGTAAAATTTGTAACATTGTGGTAGCCTTTCACTTAAAAAAAAAAAAAAAAAAAAAAAGTGGTTATCCTTATTAGACAACCCCTTAAAGAAGCTAGTCAGTGTTGGACTAAGGTTCCTTGGACTCGCCGTCCAACAACCTTTAGGTGTCTTCTATTGGACCAGTATTGTGTTAAAGCCTGAGCCCACCCGAGGATCCCTTTGATATTCTGGTGGCCCAATCCAACATTGTCCCTGATCTTTCTTTCCCATCTGAAAATGCCCTAGAATTTGGAACATCATTTGTACCCATTGATCTAAAAAAACCAACCTACACGTTCTTGTTGTGACCTCCAGGCATGCTGGGCATTGTAGTTTCACCATAAACTTGGAGGAATGTAGCTTGAAGACCCCTTGGTTCTAATTTTAATCGGTCTCTTCCATTCAAAGCATTTTGCACACGGTGGGTGATGTAGTACTATTTTTAGCGAATAAAATGGTGCAAAGTCCTCTAAATATTTTGACTTGAACACTTGGATGGCATCGGAGTCAAATAAAACATTAATCCTTGGGACATGATGTTTAGGGAGAAAAGACGGAGTACATTGTGTTTTTTAAGGTTTGTTTAGGTTGGGCCTAGTACTGTATTTCATGACTGTTAGACACGGACTTCACAGATCCACTGCTGAGTTATTATTATCCAGTCTCGGTTTGCTTTTTTATGTTGTTTGTTCCATCCACTGGTACGTATGTGCTGTTACTATGTATAGTTACGACTGTTATTTTGTAACCATGGCTTTCCTAATATATCAAAATGAGGAGAAAAAAAAAAATTCCAACATTTCCAAAAAAGAAAAACAAAGAAATGGTCATAGCGGGTTTTCATATCATGGACGAGAGAGTAACTAAAACTGGCTTCATCAGACATGACCATTCATTGTAAGATGCTTTGTAAAATTCACATTTACAGAATAATAAAGTCGATTGAAATTATATTTTTTGACTGTTTCGTTTTTTTTTAAAGAATTGATGGGAAGGGTTTGATCTGAAGAAAATGATTGGCATTGTTGTGGTCGGAGGCGCCCACTACCTCATGGCTTGGCGATATGTTCCTTCTACACTGCAGGAATAAAATGATGTTTGGTGACAGATGTGAGGTGCAGGATGACAAAAAGAAAACCTTGTCATGCTCCGCCGCCTCAGCCTACCAGGTATACCATCGTATGTTAGCTTTGTCTGCATTTTTTCTTAAAGGAACATGGTGGTCCACTTAGTGCAGGGGCGGGAGCATCACTCATTGCCTTTAAACCGTGTGTCATATTGTGCCACTTCAGGTCCTACATTAAGCATAGGGCATGTACAGGTTTTTTACCACCATGTAAATCTCCACAGTCTAGCTTGTACAGACATTTAGTCAGCAGGGAGTGCAGGGAGATTTAAGCTCTGAAGTTTACAGAGCTGTGAATGCAGCTGTAGAGTATAATACAGGATGTAATTCAGGATCGGTACAGGATAAGAAATGTAATGTATGTACTCTGTGACGCTGGGTTCACACCGGTGTTCGATCTTCATTCTGAGGTTTCCGTCTTCTATATGCAGAAGACGGAAACCTGTCAGACTGGGTCCGGCCGTGAGCGCCGGTGAGCGTTTTATGCTCTCCGCGGCAAAACCGTTTTTTTTCTTTTTTGTAAACCGGACACAAAGTCCTGTATGTCCGACTCTGTGTCTGGTTAAAAAAAAAAAAAAAAACAGTTTTGCCACGGAGAGCATAAAACCCTCACCGGCGCTCATGGCCGGACACTTTTCAAACCCATTCAAATGAATGGGTTTGAAAAATGACTACAGATTTCAGTCTCCTGCCCAGTTTCGGGCAGGAAACTGAAACCTGCAGAACGGACTCCCGGGCACAGATGTGAATGAGCCCTAACTGCACCAACAGAATAGTGAGTGCAGCTCTGGAGTATAATACAGGATGTAACTCAGGATCAGTACAGGATAAGTAATGTAATGTATGTACACAGTGACTATACCAGCAGAATAGTGAGTGCAGCTCTGGAGTATAATACAGGATGTAACTCAGGATCAGTACAAGATAAGTAATGTATGTACACAGTGACTGTACCAGCAGGATAGTGAGTGCAGCTCTGGAGTATAATACAGGATGTAACTCAGGATCAGTACATGATAAGTAATGTAATGTATGTACACAGTGACTGCACCAGCAGAATAGTGAGTGCAGCTCTGGAGTATAATACAGGATGTAACTCAGGATCAGTACAGGATAAGTAATGTAATGTATGTACATAGTGACTATACCAGCAGAATAGTGAGTGCAGCTCTGGAGTATAATACAGGATGTAACTCAGGATCAGTACAAGATAAGTAATGTATGTACACAGTGACTGTACCAGCAGGATAGTGAGTGCAGCTCTGGAGTATAATACAGGATGTAACTCAGGATCAGTACATGATAAGTAATGTAATGTATGTACACAGTGACTGCACCAGCAGAATAGTGAGTGCAGCTCTGGAGTATAATACAGGATAAGTAATGTAATGTATGTACACGGTGACTGCACGAGCAGAATAGTGAGTGCAGCTCTGGAGTATAATACAGGATGTAACTCAGGATCAGTACAGGATAAGTAGTGTAATGTATGTACACAGTGACTGCACGAGCAGAATAGTGAGTGCAGCTCTGGAGTATAATACAGGATAGGTAATGTAATGTATGTGCACAGTGACTGCACGAGCAGAATAGTGAGTGAAGCTCTGGAGTATAATACAGGATGTAACTCAGGATCAGTACAGGATAAGTAGTGTAATGTATGTACACAGTGACTACACCAGCAGAATAGTGAGTGCAGCTCTGGAGTATAATACAGGATGTAACTCAGGATCAGTACAAGATAAGTAATGTAATGTATGTACACAGTGACTGCACCAGCAGAATAGTGAGTGCAGCTCTGGAGTATAATACAGGATAAGTAATGTAATGTATTTACACAGTGACTGCACGAACAGAATAGTGAGTGAAGCTCTGGAGTATAATACAGGATGTAACTCAGGATCAGTACAGGATAAGTAATGTAATGTATGTACACAGTGACTGCACCAGCAGAATAGTGAGTGCAGCTCTGGAGTATAATACAGGATGTAACTCAGGATCAGTACAGGATAAGTAATGTAATGTATGTACACAGTGACAACACCAGCAGAACAGTGAGTGCAGCTCTGGAGTATGATACAGGATGTAACTCAGGATCAGTACAGGATAAGTCATGTAATGTATGTATACAGTGACTGCTCCAGCAGAATAGTGAGCGCAGCTCTGGAGTATAATACAGGATGTAACCCAGGATCAGTACAGGATAAGTAATGTAATGTATGTACACAGTGACTGTACCAGCAGAATAGTGAGTGCAGCTCTGGAGTATGATACAGGATGTAACTCAGGATCAGTACAGGATAAGTCATGTAATGTATGTACACAGTGACTATACCAGCAGAATAGTGAGTGCAGCTCTGGAGTATAATACAGGATGTAACTCAGGATCAGTACAAGATAAGTAATGTATGTACACAGTGACTGTACCAGCAGGATAGTGAGTGCAGCTCTGGAGTATAATACAGGATGTAACCCAGGATCAGTACAGGATAAGTAATGTAATGTATGTACACAGTGACTGTACCAGTAGAATAGTGAGTGCAGCTCTGGAGTATAATACAGGATGTAACTCAGGATCAGTACAAGATAAGTAATGTATGTACACAGTGACTGCACCAGCAGAATAGTGAGTGCAGCTCTGGAGTATAATACAGGATGTAACTCAGGATCAGTACAGGATAAGTAATGTAATGTATGTACACAGTGACTACACCAACAGAATAGTGAGTGCAGCTCTGGAGTATAATACAGGATGTAACTCAGGATCAGTACAGGATAAGTAATGTAATGTATGTACACAGTGACTGTACCAGTAGAATAGTGAGTGCAGCTCTGGAGTATAATACAGGATGTAACTCAGGATCAGTACAAGATAAGTAATGTAATGTATGTACACAGTGACTGTACCAGCAGGATAGTGAGCGCAGCTCTGGAGTATAATACAGGATATAACTCAGGATCAGTACAAGATAAGTAATGTAATGAATGTACACAGTGACTGCACCAGCAGAATAGTGAGTTCAGCTCTGGAGTATAATACAGGATAAGTAATGTAATGTATGTACACAGTGACTGCACGAGCAGAATAGCGAGTTAAGCTCTGGAGTATAATACACCATGTAACTCAGGATCAGTACAGGATAAGTAATGTAATGTATGTATACAGTGACTGTACCAGCAGAATAGTGAGTGCAACTCTGGAGTATAATACAAGTTGTAACTAAGGATTAGTACGGGATAGGTAATGTAATATATAGAGTATATAGTGCATAACATCTGTCAACACCTATACCAATAACACAGAACTTTGTTGTCACAGGACCACAGAGAGACAGGATTTGTACATATTTGCATCTAAAGGGTTAGCTTAAAATGTTCCATGATTAAGGATTCGATTTGATGGCGTATCTACTATGGAGTTCCACCATAACCTGGGGTCATCTTCTACAAAAGGGTTTCACTCCAAGTAAGTTCTGCTTCTTTTGACCACTTTTTGAGTTTTTTTCTTTACTTTAAACTCTAAGTTGTCTTGTTGCCTGCCCCAAAACCTTGTCCTCATTTCCTCTTTTCCGAATCCTCAAGTAGCTTCTATATTGGGATAACTTTTATGATATTTTGTCTACCAAGTGCACACACTAATAATGGGGTCTGCTTATCCCATGTGAGCCTGCTACTTCTAGATTCACCCCTCTTTGTAGTAAAAGTTCTATCTTAATCATGTCGTACTGAAAACTTTTTAATTCTTCATGAAGTATGGCTCTACCATTGATCCAATGCCTTACAGTTCATACCAGAGCGTTGGGTTCATCTCCTCTGGGTCCAAGGTTTGTTCATGGACAGATTCCTACCAATACCGTGAGACGACTTGTGTATTTTACTCTCTGTTATAGGTCGTATTATATCATTGTGCCATCAAACATATGTTAAAATAAACCATTCTAGTCTAGTTAATATGTAACGGAGAGTCATACATGAGCTGGATTTCACACAGTGATAAAGCGAGTATCGTGGCCGGACCTCACGTAACAGGACATTCTTTCACTACAGACACAGTTTATGGTTATGTTTGCACAAGTGACCAAACATGATTGTATGACACAGCAGAAATGGAATAACAGTGAAAACAAATCTGCGGGATGTGCCCAGGGACATGGCCAGGAAGGAAATGTTCTCTGGTGTGCCGTGCCAAGGGCATTTAGTTACCACCCAGGCGTAGAAAAGCCAAGCAATATTTTTGGAGCTTCCTACCCTTGCATGTTACATGGTAGGACAAACAATCACTGCAGAGCATAGGGGGAGAACCACATTACCCCTGCCTCCGTCACCAGGTCCTTCAACTCTCCAGTCATTTTCTAAGGCCCCATTTAGATAGGCCTATGAGCCAGCCAAATCAGGAACGGACATCCCTAGGAACAATTGTTCTTGATCATTGCCCATCTGTAGCACAACTGTATGGGGACAAATGTTCAGGGGGCACCAAAACTTGGTCTATTTTCTAGGGCTTGTTTGGGGGTGAAACATTTAAATCATTTTATCTTGTTGGCCTCAATCCAACATTGTAGGCGTTTGCTCAACCAAGTTGGTGGGCTCTATTTTAATTTAGGCTATTGGGCCCCTTTTATGCCTCGTAGGGATTAAGGTTTAAAGCGAAGGCCAGTATTGGGGATCATCCATTACCCTTTTAGGTGTAAATAGGACAGGTAAGAACAGTGGTGTTTCTAGAAGGATCCACATTTGATCTTTTTTTGCCACTAATGGTTACAAAATGGGTACAAATGCCAAACTAGTTGGTATAGCTCATGGCGTTGCGGTTGTTTTTCTATAGAATCTCCAGTTCTTTTCTCCAGCAGGGTTACGTAGTCAGGAGGATAATATTTTTGTGCACTCACTGGTTCCTCTCATTTCCTTGTCTCCACATCACTTGCCAGTACAAAGAGGCTCAGCATGAAACTAAATCTTAATTAACCTAATAGCATACTGGCCATTAGCAACACTTGATACGTACCTGGCAAAGTGTTGTGTTGCGTCTGGTTTGTGACATGAAAGTAATATAGATGTGTGGGATAAGCGTATTACGGGCGCCAAGTTGGCTTCTCTTACCAAAGTTCCATTTTATTCTGTCAGCAGCTTCCAGCGTTTCCATGAATCATTTTGACTATTTAGCTGTACCCGCCGCTGGCATATACAGTACACAGCACACTGTTGGTATACAATCTTGCCACATTTTTTTTCTTTATTGCAAGCTACTGTTTCCTGTAAGGAAAGTATACATGATGTGAGTCGCTGGTTGACGACTTGTATCAATGACCCTACTTCGAGAAAGTGGGTGACCTTGTAAAGACTTGTGTTTGTGGCCAAGGTGATGTAAGGTAAGACCTATACATATCTGATATGGATCCTGCAGAGTAGTAGTCACAACCAAGCAACGGTCATCTGTGTTCTTAGCAGGTCATCCATAAAGAAAAACATTGATCTAAATGAGGGTTTTATACCCATGCGGGAGAGACCAACATGCAGAGATCCTGACTAAAGAAGGTTGGCATTTCATAAGTGAGGCTTCTAGAGATGGCACAGGTAAAGATTCATCCTCCGACAATATGTTCAGTGTTTCTATTACTAGTTTTCTGTTTTCTTTCATGGTACCGCAACCTTTGTCAACGCACTCAGATGAACCTGTAATGAAGGACCAGATACTGCGAGAAAATGATTTAGAGCAATCGGCTCTAATCTCTATAGGAACAAGTGTTTGGTTTCCTGCAGTGCCACCCCAGGTGAAATCGGGAATTACCACTAAAATCAATGGAGTGTCTGTAGAATCTATGGACATGTCAGGTCCTCCAAAGAGAGAGACTGTTTTTACACACACTCTTTTCTAATTAGAAGATGAAGGCCCTGAATGTGCGACCTCCATGTTCCTATATGCTGGAAAATGCATTAGGTATTGTTGATCCAAAAAAATCAGAAAACCCCTTTAAGCTGCTGATCTACCAGAAAACCTTCACATACTTTTGCTCTGCACAACTTGTGCCACTAAAAGAAAATCTTCAATGTCCTTAAAGTGATTTCCTCTAATGTCTAGAGGAGCAAGTTACCCTGCACTACCACCACAGCTGAAAACAACTATACTATAATCAATGACTTTACGTAAAATGGAAGGACATGTAAGGCCTCAGAAAATACATTTTTTAAAGCAATCAGCTCTAATATGTAGAGGAACGGGTGTTCGGTTACCTTGCACTGCCACCACAGGTAAAACCAAGAATTACATCATATCCACTAAAATTAATGTACTGTCTGTAAAAAACTATTGTTTGGTCCTCCAGAGAAAGAGAGAGAGACTCTGCAGCCATTCTCTGTTAAACGTGGAAGATGAAGGTCTTAAATGTGTGACCCCATGTTCCTATATACAGTCCCAATATATACACTCACCGGCCACTTTATTAGGTACACCATGCTAGTAACGGGTTGGACCCCCTTTTGCCTTCAGAACTGCCTCAATTCTTCGTGGCATAGATTCAACAAGGTGCTGGAAGCATTCCTCAGAGATTTTGGTCCATATTGACATGATGGCATCACACAGTTGCCGCAGATTTGTCGGCTGCACATCCATGATGCGAATCTCACGTTCCATCACATCCCAAAGATGCTCTATTGGATTGAGATCTGGTGACTGTGGAGGCCATTGGAGTACAGTGAACTCATTGTCATGTTCAAGAAACCAGTCTGAGATGATTCCAGCTTTATGACATGGCGCATTATCCTGCTGAAAGTAGCCATCAGATGTTGGGTACATTGTGGTCATAAAGGGATGGACATGGTCAGCAACAATACTCAGGTAGGCTTTGGCGTTGCAACGATGCTGAATTGGTACCAAGGGGCCCAAAGAGTGCCAAGAAAATATTCCCCACACCATGACACCACCACCACCAGCCTGAACCGTTGATACAAGGCAGGATGGATCCATGCTTTCATGTTGTTGACGCCAAATTCTGACCCTACCATCCAAATGTCGCAGCAGAAATCGAGACTCATCAGACTAGGCAACGTTTTTCCAGTCTTCAATTGTCCAATTTCGATGAGCTTGTGCAAATTGTAGCCTCAGTTTCCTGTTCTTAGCTGAAAGGAGTCGCACCCAGTGTGGTCTTCTGCTGCTGTAGCCCATCTGCCTCAAAGTTCGACGTACTGTGCGTTCAGAGATGCTCTTCTGGCTACCTTGGTTGTAATGGGTGGCTATTTGAGTCACTGTTGCCTTTCTATCAGCTCGAACCAGTCTGGCCATTCTCCTCTGACCTCTGGCATCAACAACGCATTTCCGCCCACAGAACTGCCGCTCACTGGATGTTTTTTCTTTTTCGGACCATTCTCTGTAAACCCTAGAGATGGTTGTGCGTGAAAATCCCAGTAGATCAGCAGTTTCTGAAATACTCAGACCAGCCCTTCTGGCACCAACAACCATGCCACGTTCAAAAGCACTCAAATCGCCTTTCTTCCCCATACTGATGCTCGGTTTGAACTACAGGAGATTGTCTTGACCATGTCTACATGCCTAAATGCACTGAGTTGCCGCCATGTGATTGGCTGATTAGAAATTAAGTGTTAACGAGCAGTTGGACAGGTGTACCTAATAAAGTGGCCGGTGAGTGTGTATATATATATATATATATATATATATATATATATATATATATATATATAATTTTTTTAAATTTTCTTTTTTAAAAAAACAAACAGGACAACCCCTGTTATGTGGCAATCTAAACAATCTATTATTACATAAAAATCTTGCCCGGGCATGTATCCCGCTTTTTTGGAAGCGAGTTGAACCTCCCCCACTCTCCCTCTGGATTTTGAAGGTTAACGAGATAATGTGCATGGAGAACCTCACCTCCTTCCTGCATGGCACAACTGAGGCGCATACGAGAACCGGGTTTTACTGGTTCGCCTTTCAGCAATCTGGAGAGTATCAGACGCTTCTGGGCTCTGTGTACAGCTTATAACACTCTTAGAAGATATTCAGTGTCCTTACAATGATTTCCAGTTGTAATCTGCAGAGGAGCGGGACTTCAGTTTTCCTGCACTGCCCCCACAGGTGAAACCAAGAATTGCATAATGTCCATTAAAATCAGTGGGCTGTTTGTAGAATCTACGGACCTGTTAGGTGCTCTCAAGAAACTTCTTGTAACCACTATTTTCTCAAGTAAATGGATAATGCTCCTAAATGTGTCACCCACCTATAACCTGGTCGAAACCGATTTTTAAAATCAGAAAATCCCTTTAAGGTGAGGAGTTAACACTAAATCTTCTGGTATGTTTGTAGTGCTCAGCTTTTGCCGCACTGGCAATGCATATGGGTTGACACTTTTTCCATGTAGGGGACCCCCTATATTGTTCTTGCACATGACTCCCCTGCTGTCCGTGGCCACCACTTGGTGGCACCCTTCCCAATCAGACCTCTTCCTACAGATTTTTTTTTTTTCTTCTTCTTCCTCTGTTGCCGTCTCCTCCTGCCACGGACATTTTTATCCTATTAACTCTTCGTCATTAATGATAAATACATCTGGTGCCAGCGGCGTGCCATCGCCCGTACTCTGAATGTCATTACATTTGTTCAGCGCTTTAAATATGGACGTCGTATAATTTATCTGCTCCGCGGCTGAATTTGTCTTTTCTTAGCAAAACGTTCTATTTCTGGGCCTGGCAGGGTGAGAGGAAGCGGTGATAATTCAGAGGGAAGCGTGTCATTTCCACATCTCTCTTAATCTGTTGCTTTCTTTGACTTTCCATAAAAACGCGCAAAGTTTCTCCCTTCGCATTACTAAAACCATTCCGGGCCTCATTTACTCTCGGCTCAATAAAAGCCAAGACTGAATGCAAAATGCCAACGTATACAACTATGGCGAATATTCCGGTCTGATTTATCCTAAATGGCTTGTTATAATAATCAGACTTTGCCGCCGTTTCTTGCAGACTCAGTATTTTCCCGGCAAACGACGCTAAAGCTTTTCACTATTTCAACATGATTACTTATAAACAGCATTTCCAAAATTAGTGCTTTGTTGTACGTGTGGGGGGGATTACGAGGCGCGGAGTGGAGTGGGAAGATAAATGGCTTATTTAAGGAGGTAGAGCTATTGCGCTATAATGCGGCGGGTGAAAACAACCTCTTTTAATAGCTGTATTATGTTTCATTATAATGTAAAGCTATTAGGATTTTTACACATTTATTTTGCTGCATAGATTTGTTAGCCGAGGCCCCGGACGAGTGCTCGGCTCCTATAGGAGGCCTGGTGGCTTTTTATACGAGGTATTTCTTTCGCCATCAGGAAAACGGATGGAGCGTAGACCCGATGGGTTTTTAAGCAAGAGAGGTAAATCATGAAACGTTTGCAGCTTTCAGAGCCGCGCGGCCTGTCAACATCAATTGTGGACTTCCTGGCATTTGCATTCTGCAGTCTTTTGTTTGCCTTCTTGCACATAGAAGTAATTGAATCAGCAGAAAACTCCAAATGTCCTCGGTGTTCCTTTTCACTGGCTGTCTGAACTGAGTTGTTATCTCTCGCAGACCTGCACATTACTGAGGCTTGTTACTCAGAACAGGGAGCTTTTAACCGTTGTGCGCCTGAGCTCTGCTTGACGGGCTACACGGCTTCTCACGATGGTCGGAGATGCAAAGATTCTGACGTTATTTGGAAGCTGACGTGTCTGATTTAGCAAATACCTGGACAATTCTGGAGCATGGTCTATTGTGATGCTCCTCAGTTATTCCTCCTGGAAATGTGGGAATGTAAGCGGTGGAGCAGAAGAGTAGTGGTGAGGATCAGGAAAGGTCCACTACCGGGACCACGTTGGTGGCAGAGCTTAGTTGTGCACTGCTAAGGCTACGTTCACATCTGTGCTGAAATCTCCATTGGAGATTGTGTTGCAGTGTCTGCCAAAAAACTGAAAACGATGGGCACTCTCTTTACTCCATATGTAACTGCTCTTTTAGTGGTCCCCTGACAGACCCAAACAACAGAGAGACAATGGTGGTGTGAGTCCTCAGTAGCACCCCATGCAGCTGAAGACTGAAAACCAGGTTATACCTGCCAGATCTTTATCCAGACTTCACAGGGGATGTGTGATGTCACATTATCCGGTGTATACCCATGATCCAATGAGTGCTGATATTGTCAGACACACCTTATTGGGAAATAGTTGCACCCTAGTTGCCAATCTGTTCATGCATTTCCAGGAGGAATAGCAAAGGAGTCTTTCAGGCTCTCCAAAGTTTAATCATGAAGAATTTCCATATCTACTCTAATAGACATGTCACTAAAGTGGACAGGATTTCTATACACCACACGAGCACTGTGATCTATGGGCCCCACCTATGGCTGTTGTGGTTGGTGGCATTTCTCTTGCCACCAGGTTGAACTGCATTGTTGATGCCATCCATTTGAACTGGACTAGATTTGATATTAGTCCAGGAGTTGTAGAAATGTTGTGCTGAAAGAGCAAACCTCAGGTCTGTGCTGGGTGACAAACCCATACCGTAATGGAGAACCACCTCATTTAAATATAGGCCACTGGTCGGAACCATACCAGTCTATAGTATATTCTAGCTGTATGCCATCACTTACTATGGCAGTGACACTCTCACAATTACATGCCTGCAATATCACTAGTGCTATCACTAGTTCACTGGTATCTGGGTCTGTGCTTCATAGGGGCACGACCAGCTGGACTGTTCCCTAGAGAGCCCTGATCAGTACTGTACACGGCCATCTGGCACTACATTGGGGAAGAAGTTGGCACCTCAGCCCTCCAGCTGGGCTGTAACTAATAGTCTGCCTAGAGATGGGGCACTAGACTGGAATATGCCCTTACAGAGCAAAACTGGGAGCCCTCTCAGCTTTCTACGGAAATACCAAAAAAAATCCACTCTAAATTCAGTTACTTCTAATAAATTTAATAAGTAGCAGCGGGGTGAACTTCAGTGCCAAAATAAATTGATACGGTGACCAAATGCAGTGACATTTTATAAATATATATATATATATATATATATATATATATATATATATATACACTCACACACACATACTAGCAGGAGGATATATTACATTTTATGTTTGTGTAGTGGCCCCATAAGAATTGTCCAATTTTGCACTGGTGGATCTTGTATGTGGTTTGTGTGTATGTCCATAAGCGTCATGTGATTATGTGTGTCTCATTTTGGATATCAGTGAAAAACCTGTGATCAGTTATTATGAATACCTGGAGTAAAGCTGTATCTAATCCTTCCCCGTGTAGTACTGTGTTTAGACGCAAGTATCTAATCCTTGTTGGTGTGGTACTGTGTGCAGATGCACATATCTAATCCTCCGGCGTGTGGTACTGTGTGCAGATGCGTGTATCTAATCCTCCCCCGTGTGGTATTGTGTGAAGAGGCGCGTAATTAATCCTCCGACAAGTGAAACTGTATGCAGACGTGCATATCTAATCTCACGGCATGTGGTACTGTGTGCAGACACGCGTATCTAATCCTCCCCCGTGTGGTACTGTGTGCTGAGATGCGTATGTAATTCTCTGGCGTGTGTTATTGTCTGCAGAGGCATGTATCTAATCCTCCGGCATGTGGTATTGTGTGGAGAGGCGCATATCTAATACTCTGGCATGTGGTACTGTGTGCAGAGGCACATATCTAATCCTCCCCGTGTGGTGTGTGCAGATGCGTGTATTTAATCCTCCCCATGTGGTACTGTGTGCTGAGGCGGGTATCTAATTCTCTGGCATGTGGTACTGTGTGCAGAGGCATGTATCTAATCCTCCAAAGTGTGGTACTGTGTGTAGATGTGCATATCTAATCCTCTGGCAGTGGTACTATGTGAAGACATGCGTATCTAATCCTCCAGCGTGTTGAACTGTGTGCAGATGTGCATATCTAATCCTCCCCTGTGTGGTATTGTGTAAAGAGGTGCGTATCTAAATTTCCCCCGTGTGGGTATTCGATCGAATATCAGGCCATTCGAGGTATTCGTTCCCAATCGAATACCACACGGCATACACAGTAAAAATTTGTATCCCCTCCTACCTTCCTTGGCGCATTTTTTGCACCAATAACTGTGCAGGGGAGGTGGGACAGGAACTACGACAAGGGAGGCAGTGAAAAAAATTGAAAAAACCCATTGGCTGCCGAAAACATGTGACCTCCCATTTATAAGAACGGCCGCCACCATATTCGCCAGATTTGAGGTCAGAGATAGGGAGAGAAACATAGCAGCTGAGGGCTAGATAGGGTTTAGCTTCAGATAGGCAGAGAAAAACCGAAGAACAACAGCTCTTCTCAGAGCTATACACTGCAGGGACAGGAGTCCAGCTTTCCACGGACGGTGGAAAACAGGGATACAGAACAGTTACTTGTTGCTATATACGTGCAAACCAGCTTTGCTTTGGGGTGTCCCCCCCAAAAAAAAAAAAAAATTTGGCAGGAATACAGAGCAGTTACCTCCTGCTATATACGTGCAAACCAGCTTTTATTAGGGGTGTCCCCCACAAAATAGCAGGAATCCACAGCAGTTACCTCCTGCTATATACACGCAAACCAGCTTTTCAGGCAGTGTGTAACCCGAAAACAGGGATACAGAGCAATTAGGTCCGGCTATGTACGCTCAATCAATATATCCAGGGTGTGTACCCACAAAACCTAGGTGGGAGACACCGAAATTCAGTCAGGCTATGTACGCTCAATCCAGTTTTTTTTGCGGTGTGACCCCCAAAACCTAGGTGGGAGAGACAGAAATTCAGTCAGGCTATGTACGCTCAATCCAGATATCCAGGGTGTGTACCCCCAAAACCTAGGTGGGAGACACCGAAATTCAGTCAGGCTATGTACGCTCAATCCAGTTTTTCACGGTGTGTACCCCCAAAACCTAGGTGGGAGAGACAGAAATTCAGTCAGGCTATGTACGCTCAATCCAGTTTTTCACGGTGTGTAACCCCAAAACCTACCTGAGACACAGAAATTCAGTCAAGCTATGTACGCTGAATCTAATTTTTAAGGGTCTACCCCCCAAAGCTAAGTGGGAGACAGCCGTTCATTCAGTCAGGTCATGTATGGTAAATCTAATTTTTAAGGGTCTACCCCCAAAAGCTAAGTGTGATACACAGCTATTCAGTCTCGCTATATCAGCTCAATCCAATTTTTTGTTCAATCCAGTATTGTTTACTCTCCGTGATGTGAAATATGCCTTTGTCTCTTGAAAAGCAACCCAACTTTGCTGTCCCCAACTGTAAGGGTCACTCTCCTTTTCCTCCATTTTATACTCCCCTTCACACCATCCGTGCTGAAGCAATGGGATGCACTGAACTTCACCCTCAAGCCTCGTGTGGGACAGTGACATGAAATGCCACTTCATCCCCCTCGTCTTCCTCCGCCAGCCAACTGTGCGAAGATGACAGGAGTGTGCTCTGAATGTTTTCAGCCTAGCAGAGGCTACTTCTCACTTACGAAAATGGACGCACTTAAACCGGTATATCAGGTACAATGGTGTAGGTTTCAAAGAACCTTTGCACCAACAAGTTGAAAACCTGGACCATGTCTGGACTGTGTTTGAGTCTGGCAAGCTCCAGATCTGCTACCAGGTTCCGGCCATTATCACATACGCAAACATGCCTGGGCCCAGGTGCAGCGGGGAAAACCATATTGCCATATCATCCTGGAGGGCATCCCTCACCTCGGAGGCAGTGTGCTATCTGTCCCCCAAGCTGATGAGCTTCAGCTGCTGACATCTTCCCACGCCAGTGGTACAGCGTTTGCAGCTTCTAGTTGGGGTCGAGGTTGCAGCGCAGGAGTAGGCTTTCAGAGAACCCCTGCCATGAATTTTGGGCTGGGAGAGGAGATTGGCCACCCCAGTTTGCACCCCGGGCCCAGACTCCACTACATTCACCCGGCCTGTCATTAAAGATGAGCAGTATCCTTGACCGCAGGCGCTTGTCGATGCGTCGGTGGTCAAGTGGACGTTGCAGCAAAGCGAGGAACTCTGTGCCCAACTGATGTTATGGGACATGTGCAGGCGCAAGGCGGGGACAGCACACCAAGAGAAGTAGTAACGGCTAGGCCCAGCATAGGGAGGTGCCCCAGCTGCCATCTGGTGACGGAAGGCCTGGGTATCCAGAAGCATAAACGCCAACATCTCCAGGGCCAGCAGTTTTTAGATGAGGCCATTAAAGGCTTTGGCATGTGGGTGGCTTGCGCTGTACTTCTGCCTGCAGTGAAATGCCTGGGAGATGGGGAGTGGCTGGGAAGAGGCGCATGATGGTGCAGGCCAAAAGGGCGGATGAGGGTGAACTCCCCAATGTGTCAGAGACAGATGTGTAGTTGTCCAGGCTGGTGTAAACAGTGGAAGAGGCAGTGTCGGCAACGATTGTCCTGCATTTGCTCTCTCCCACTGAGCCCAGGGCTTGCCTTCCAAATGACAGCGCATGCAAAAGGTGGTAAGATTGCTCTTTTCAGAGCCCCTACTCAGTTAAGACTTGCAAAGTGTGCAAACCGCACTAAATTTGTCATGTAACTGGTGACGCTAGGCACCTCAGTGGCGGTAGTTTGGCCAGGGGTGCCGCTAGCCTCCTGTGTGACAATGGAATAATCTGCCACTTCGTCATCCTCCTCTTCCTCCATCAATATATGCTGTGAAGCGGACAGGAGTGTGCACTGACTATCCTGCTGGAATGGTTCTGCTCCTATGTCCGACTCCTCAGCGTACAATGCGTTATCCCTGATGGTGATGAGGGATTCTTGCAGCACACACAGGAGCAGGATTGTTAAAATCAGTAAAGCTAACCCTCTTGGTGGACTCCTCAAAGACACAGAGAGATCTCGCATAAGTCTGGCAACATGGGCGAGTTTTGCATCAGTGGCTAGTACATGGAAAATCTTTGGACTTGCTGCCTCTGGACATGCCTCTGCCTCTAGCCACCTTTTTTCCTGCTTAGCACGCCTCCACATCTACACTGCTTTCCCCGCTATACATCACCCCTGTCCATGCTTCTTCCTGTAGCCACCTTTTTTGCTGCTTAGCCTGCCTCCAAATTTACATATCATTTGTGCGATTTTTTTGCTCTCCTGTACCAGAACAAAGGATGAGATTTTTAACTTATATCGGGGGTTGAGGATTGCAAAAATCCATTATTGTTTGCTCTCCATGATGTGAACTATGCCTTTTTCTCTTGAAAAGCAACCTAACATGAAGTCAGCCATGTGTGCCAGTGTGTTACTTGGCATGACTTATAATGAGCTTCTAACCAGCACAGTTGGGGGAATCAGAGTGGATTGAGCCTCTAACCAGAAGAGTTTGGGGGCATTAGTGTGAATTGAACCTTGTAGGAGCAGAATTGTGCAACGCTGATGGTGGAGGAGTATGAGGAGGAGGAGGAGGAAGAATTGTAGAGGGTGAGCACACACATCAAACTTAATGTCAGGGTGCTTGACACTGCTGGACATGTAAATGATGGGTCTATCCAGTGGCTGTTCATTTTGATCAGCGTCAGCGGTCAACACTGGCTGACTGTGCTTATCCGTGATGATGCCACCGGCTGCGCTGAAGACATTTTCCGATAGCATGCTGGCGTCAAGGCGAGAAAGGACCTCCAATGCGTAGAGTGCAAGTTCCAGCCACAAATCCAACTTAGAAACCCACTAAATGTAGGGCGCAGAGGGATCGGAGAGGACAGGGCTGGGGTCGGCCAGGTACTCCCGCAATATGCGCCTATACTTGTCCCTCCTGGTGACACTAGGCCCCTCAGTGGCGGTAGTTTGGCCAGGAGGTGCCATTAACGTGTCCCAGACCTAGGAGTGTGTGCCCCTGGTGGTTGTGGACAGGATGGCAGTTGTTAGCCTGTTGGAGGAATTAGTCTGGCAACATGGACGAGTTTTGCATGAGTGGCTAGTACACAGAAAATCTTTGGTCTTGCTGCCTCTGGACATGCCTCTGCCTTTAGCCATCTTTTTTCATGCTTAGCTTGCCTCCACATCTACACTGCTTTCCCCGCTATACCTCACTCCTGTCCATTTAGGGTCGGTGGCCTCGTCATCCACCAACTCCTCTTCCAATTGATCACTCTCCTCTTACTGCAAACCGCACATGACAACAGCATGCCCTGATGGCAACTGTGATTCATCATCATCTCTGAGGACGGAAAATGCTGGTTGCGGGTCCACAAGCACAAAATTGCCAGGTGATGGCGGATGCTCCAGTGTTTGGGCATCAATACATACAAAGTCGTCTGGTAACTCCTGGGATTCGGGAAGTGTTTCAACAGAGGGAGAGACAGTAAAAGGACCGGAAAAGAGATCCTGGGAGGGGGCAAGGGTGGGATGACTCTGTTGGGAAGATTGGGCATGTTGGGAGGAAGGAGGGGCAGACTCTTGGGTATGAACACGACTGCAGGTAGTGGCTGACCGGCTGCTGGAAAAGCAGCTGGAAGCATTATCTGCTAGCCATTGTAACACCTGGTGCTTGGGCCTTGCCTGCGTTGTACCCTGCACCCTGTACAGAGGCGTTAAGCTGTCATATCAGCAATTGTGATGAGCGCATGCTAATGTTTCTTGTCCAGTGGAAAGGATGGGATAGAATTTCACACAAGTCTGCCACCCATGGAAACTCATGGTGCAGAAACTGAGGGAGCTGACTTTGATGAACCCTTGGGTTTTGTAGCTGGAACTCCATCAAAGGTCTCTGCTGCTCACACACCCTGCTCAACATATGGTATCTAGGGTTTCAGCGTGTGGTGACCTCGCACAACAACCGGTGCTTCAGGCAAATGTAGGCATTGCTGGATTGTATTGAGGCTAGCACCAGGTACTGTAGACTTGCCAAAGTGGAAGCACAAGCGCCGCACTTTAACCAGTAGCTTGTGTAAATTGGGGTAATTGTTAGAAACCGTTGCACCAATAATTTGAAAACGTAGGCCATGTGTGGACCGTGTTTGAGTCTGGCAAGCTCCAGATCTGCTACCAGGTTCCGGCCATTATCACATAGCCAACCTGCACCTGGGCCTAGGTGCAGCGGGGCAAAAACCATTGCCATCTCATCCAGGATGGCATCCCTGACCTCGGAGGCAGTGTGCTGTCTGTCCCCCAAGCTGATGAGCTTCAGCACGGCCTGCTGACGTCTCCCCCACGCCAGTGTTGCAGCGTTTCCAGCTCGTATCTGGGGTCCATTTAACGGCGGAGGAGGAGGGTGGTGTTTCAGCACTCCTGCAAGAAATATTGGGCGGGGAGACAAGGCAGGCCGCCACAGTTTGCAACCCAGTCCCAGCCTCTACTACATTCAGCCAGTGTGCCGTGATTGAGATGCAGCGTCCTTGGCCGCATGCACTTGTCCACGCGTCAGTGGTCAAGTGGAACTTTGTGCAACTTAGCGCAGAACTTAGGGCCCGCCTGATGTTACGGGACACGTGCTGGTGCAAGGCTCAACTCACCCTAAGGGCCAAAAACACTGCTGGTGAATTTTGTTCAGTTCCAAAGGACTCTGTGTTTAGATTTGGCTCAGTTGCAGCTCCAGGACATGCCTTTGAAGGCAAGGTTTCCTTTAGTGGCTCCATCTCAGCAGGATGATGATGGTGAAGCTTGGTTAACTCTGGTGTCGGAAGGGAAAGTGGTTTCTGATCTACATGTAAAGTACTGGAGCATGTTGTTTGGACTATTAACACCTGATCAGAACCCTGTAGAGGTAATGCAGAGTCCGATATTAGAGGACCATTGCCGCTAGTAGTGGTTGCAGCCAATTCTCCACCTTTGCGGTCCTCTAAATAAAAGTTACCCCCAGGACTTGATGCCAAATTGTTATCAATTTCCCAATCAAAATCAAGGTCAATGTCTGGGTCCTCAGTCCAATCCACTGCATCAATCCAACACAATGAGAGTGATGCTTCTGGAACCACCGTTTGTTTTAGGGGCTAAAAATTTTAAAGGGCCTAACACTCTGCTGGTGCAAGGCTCAACTCACCCAAAGGACAAAAAACACTGCTGGTGCAAGGCTGAACTAAGTTAAAGGGCCTAAAACTCTGCAGGTAAGAGGCTGAAGTCACCTAAAGGGCCTCAATCTCTGCTGGTAGCTCAGCCTAAGGGCCTCTAACTTAATTTGGAAGGGCTCACGTTAAGGGCCATAAAAGTGAATTTTGGAAGATCTTACCACATCACACACACACACATCCACAATGACGGTTCAGGGTGGGTACTGTTGGATTTCCCATTGCCTATTCCATCTGTGGTTGTCATGGGCAACGTGATTTAAAGGGGTGCTTGTTAATGTTTCTTTAGCTTAAATTTGGGTTTGTGTCCATCCATTTGGGGAAGAAAGAAGGTTTCCAGGTATTTTCCCACTTTGATAGAGGTTTTTTTGAGTGTGGAAAGTGTGTAGTTGATAGGCTGTGATGTTGGGGTAAAACTGTGACTTGGGCTTGTTAGATGCCCCCAGACATGCTTCCCCTGCTGTCCCAATTGCATTGCAGAGGTGTTGCCATCATTTGCTGAGGTGTGATAGTGGACTTGGTGACCCTCCTGAGTCGAATGGTGGGTTCCCCTGAAACAAAGCATTTTTCCCCATAGACTATAATGGGGTTCGATATTCGATCGAATAGTCGAATATTGAGCGGCTATTTGAAACAAATATCGAATATTTTTTTCTGTTCACTCATCTCTAATATATACTTATATATACTTAGATTTAGATTTATTCCCTACCTATAGTATATACCAGGGATAGGGACCTTGGCTCTCCAGCTGTTGCAAAACTACAACTCCCAGCATGCATACTTGCTCTGCTGTTCTTGGAACTCCCATGGAAGTGAATGGAGCATGCTGGGAATTGTAGTTTCACAGCAGCTGGAGAGCCGAAGGTTCCCTACCCCTGGTATATACGATAGATAGATTAGATAGATAGACAGATAGATAGATAGGATACTCAGGCTATTAGGGCCAAACTTCCCATTTATTATTGGCTTCAACACAACAGTGCCACTAGTGGCGACATTGAAATAGAACCTGAACTGCAATAAGTCACGTCTCTTTAAAGAGGACCTTTCACCATTTTTCCCAAAGGCAGTTCTATATACTGCCGGAAAGCTGACAGTGCGCTGAGTTCAGCGCACTGTCGGCTTTCCCGATCTGTGCCCGGTGTGAAGAGCTTACGGTCCGGTACCGTAGCTCTTCCATGGTCAGAAGGGCGTTTCTGACAGTTAGCCAGGAATGTCCTTCTGCCCAGCAGCGCCTATTGCGCTGTGCTGTGGAGCGGGGAGGAACGCCCCCTCCCTCTGCTCACACAGCTCGTCCATAGACGAGTATTATCAGGAGAGGGAGGGGGCGTTCCTCCCGGCTCCACAGTACAGCGCGATAGGCGCCGCGAGGCAGAAGGACGTTCCTGGCTAACTGTCAGAAACGCCCTTCTGACCATAGAAGAGCTACGGTACCGGACCGTAAGCTCTTCACACCGGGCACAGATCGGGAAAGCCGACAGTGCGCTGAACTCAGCGCACTGTCAGCTTTCCGGCAGTATATAGAACTGCCTTTGGGAAAAATGGTGAAAGGTCCTCTTTAACACAAGTGTCACCCAGTAGTCTTAAAAATCTCAAAGGTCACCTGATGTATCTAATAAAGATAAAAGAAATGTGTTATTTATAAACATTTACCTGCATGGATATAGTATATACAGCTCAGCCCTCCGGTCGGCACTAGCTTCACCTTGTATGGGACTGGAGTCAGGTAGTAACATTCTTTTACCATGCATCAAACATACTATAAACATATGAGGGACAGAAATCCTCCATTATTATCTCAATCATAAAGTGTTTGCACATTTTTACAATATCCATAAAGAATAATACGACATATTTACTGGGAGAAGATGGAAGCCACCTGCTGGTTGAATGAGGTATTACGGTATTGATCCAATCCTACTTCCTACTAATATTATAAAAGTTTGTGAGTTTGGATGTTTGTCGGTTTGTATGTTTGGATGTGTTTTTTGTTTTGTTTTTTTTTGTTTTTTTTTTAAATGTAGATTGTGAGCCCCACATAGAGCTCACAATGTACATTTTTCCCTATCAGTATGTCTTTGGAGTATGGGATGGAAATCCATGCAAACACAGGGAGAACATACAAACTCCTTGCAGATGGTTTTTACTGCCCTTGGCGGGATTTGAACACCAGGACTCCAGCGCTGCAAGGCTGCAGTGCTAACCACTGAGCCACCGTGTGGCCCCCCTATGTTTGGATGTTTGTTCCTCAATCACAGCCAAACGGTTGAACGGATTTAGGTGAGATTTCACACATACAGTACCTAGATATTCACTAGGAAGGAAAGAGAGACTACTTCTTAGGTCCCACACTCACCCGGAATCCCGACGCGACCGGCGAATGTTCTGTCTGCCTCCGCTGCAGGACCTGAGATGACATCATTATAGGTCTTTCAGCTGGGCTCTGATTGCTTGGCTGCAGTCTGTGGGCAGGCCGCAGGGGAAACCGAGCGGCCTGATACGTTGGTGGCATTGCATGGGTAGCACCAGTGAGCAAGTCTGCGCCGGAGAAAATGGCGGCTTCTCTCGGCTCTGGAGCAACACCGCCAAGCCGGCTGACAGCAGGGAGCTGGCATAAGTTCTGCCCGCGTCACCACACATTCGGCAGACGGCCGCATCGCCACCCGTAACTTGCTGTCTGGAAGAACACCCGAGGCAGAATGGACACATACCTCCGCACCACCTCTTCAGTGACTACAGCGACTCCAGGTAGGGGATGCCGGCCTTGGGGGTTAGGGGCTTCCACAGTGCGTGGGATGGGGGTAGATGTTGGTGGTCTGGGGATGAAGAGGGTGGGGGGGGGGTTAAGGGGAAAGGGGGGCCAGGTGTTCAGGGGTGGGCCCGCAAGGAACTGTGGTAGGGGTGCAGCGGGGGGTGCTTTGCATGTCTTCAACCGGTGGGAGCCATTGTCGCGAGCCGCGGAGAGGGGCCGGTAGGGCGCATGGGCAGGACTGGCGGCAGAGGGTGCGCCACGGCGGGGAAGACACATGGGTGCGGGAGTGCCTGCGGGGGAAAGAGGCCAGGCATTGAGGACGGTGGGCCCAGGCATGCGCAGGAGGTGGGTTGCGCAGGGGGGTCAGGGGGCCACGGACGAAGTCGCGGGTACTGCTAGTATACAATATTTGGTGCTCTGGCAAGCCCATTTTGTTCATACATAACATTGCTGACTATTCATTTGAATAGCTGACATGTAATACTATATTTGACCTGCAGTGGGAGCTATATCTATAACATCCATATGGGTTTTAAATTGTAGCTCTAGTTCTAAAACCTCCTTCTATCTGCTGGGTTCTGCTGACAGACTCCATTTAAATGTGGTTCAATGGTTGGGAGAAAATATTACAAGCTTAAAGTATACCTCCATGTATAATACAAGTTTTCATAAATTAATAGTACAGTTGAATATTATAAACTTTGTAATGTATGTTATTTAGTAAATATGTTTCCTTCTCAAGTTATCGAGTAACTTTCTACCAAGAAGTCTATGGAGAGGGGAGGAGCAGGCTGTTGCTGCACTATGATCTGTTCTTATAATTACCGTATGTATCTTCAAGGTAAGGCTGTATCACTGCACAGAATGAAGAAACAGCCTCATCCTCCCCTCTCCATAGACTTCTATATAAAAAGTAACAGCCTAAGAAGAGGAAAAGGAAACAGACTTATTTAATAAGATATATTTCAAAGTTTCTTATATTCAGCTGTACTATCCAGTTATGAAAACGTAATGGAGGTACACCTTAAGCTTTTAATATCTTATCCCAACAATTGAACCCCATTTGAAGGCAGTCAGTCAGCAGACCCCAGCATTTCAACCCTGTCCGCAGATAGATAGGTTAGAGCAGGTGTAGGCAACCTTCGGCACTCCACTTGTAAAACTACAACTCCCAGCATGCATACTTGCTCTGCTGTTCTTGAAACTCCCATGGAAGTGAATGAAGCATGTTGGCAGTTGTAGTTTTGCAGCTTCAGGGGTGCCGAAGGGTGCTGACCCCCTGAATCAATCTGTATTTCATTACTAAAATATGTCTGTTTTTGTCAGCTCTTTTGAGCGATGTGGTTGTTGCCATTGCCCAAAATAGGTAAATTAGCTCATTTGCATATTGATGAAAAGTCAGTATTTCAGTAATGAAGGAAGCGATTTGATTCAGGTAACCCTAACCTAGAGATATAAACTATACTGGCCTCTGGTGATACACTCCCTTTAATTCCCATGTCCCCTCCTGCCCTCTTATGCAAATTTACATAACCCCCTTCCTCTTTGAGATCCTACAAAAAGTGAACTGTCAGGAGGTAAGAGCTGTGGTTCACTGTTTGGATTTTTGGTTTGGCCTGCTGTAAAAAGTTGATATATTCTGTTACCACCGGGGGCGCTATCCAAACTGATTCACATAGCAGCCTATATTCTAGTATAAGAAACACCCTAAGGATGCGTTATTTGTATCATATTATTCTACATTATATATAATGTCTTCTGCCACATCCTAACATGTAACATACGGTCACGGAGAGAGGAGCAGACACTGTAGATGATGAGGTTGTATCAAGAAGAGGTTTCATTTCCACCCAGCCGTCCCTGGAGATTTGTGTAATTGAGTAAAATCTTGAGCCCGGAGATTGGGAGATGGAAACGTGACATTTTGAAGATGTTTGTGTGAGAACAAAGGCTTCTCAAATCCGAATAAGAAAGTAGATTTCACATGAGCTCCTCATTATAGTCCGGAGAAGATTTACAATGGGAAAGTGACGGCCATGAAACCTCAAACTTTCCAGATGTTCTGCCCTGTTGAAATACATGGCTGGGGAAAGTTGAGGTATCGATCGCAAGTCACGCGCCATCTCACTACGGTAGGATACATGTAACATGGTGGCGACCCTGGGAAGGGGGTGGCACCAAATTGGGTTCATCTCATGCTGGACAGCACGGTGACTTTGCAATCTAAACAAGGGCAACCTCTGCGAGCAAAGGCATGACTTACAGCTCCTCCTGGGCCCTAATGTAAAATCTGTAATGGGGCCCCAGCCCACCTTGTGCCATTTAGAATAGTGGTGCATTTTATGTGGCAGAAAGACCTTTGGGGCCCCCTCAGGACTCAGAGCCAAGTAGTGACTGCTACGTCTGCTTCCTTTGTATGTTCTCCCCAAGTTTGTGTGGGTTTTCTCCGGGTATTCCAGTTTCTTCCCATACTCCAAAGACTGATACTGATAGGGGATTGTGAACCCTCTATGAGACATAGACTTACAATGTCTGAAAAGTGGTGCAGAATATGTTGATGGAATAAAAATAGGAGAAATAAACAAGTTTGAAGTCTTATGCAAATTAGGCAATTGGTGCACTGGGGGTGGGCCTTTAGCTTTCTGGAGCACTACTCATGCTCCTCGAGAAGGATGTGTGATGTCATAGGAGCACAGTGTGGCACAGGCCCGTGGTGGTAGGGGTCTGAGTGGCTAGAGAAGTGCTCAAGGGAGCTGAAAGCCCACCCCCAATGCACCAACTAGGTTCTCACTAGCTAGATTCACACTAGCATTGTTCCTCTGTTGTTCTGGTCCATCAGGGGACCTGAACAATGTAGGGGTGGACCTCTAAAACAGCAGTTAAACATGGAGTCCACTGCAACAGACTCTGACAGCCCTTCTGGGCCCAGTTATACCCCCTGTGACAGCAGTTGTCATACCCTTGTGCTGTGTGTAACCTCACCAGAGTATATATGGGAATCACCGCTATGTGATCTATGGCGGCCATATTAGTAGTTAGTCACCCAGTTTATTCCCAGAACATATTGGGTGTGAATCCTGAGCTTCCTATACATCCGTGCTCCCCTGAGGTTCTAGTGGTGGACCGCTACGGCCCGGTCTGTGCTCCCATTCTATGTACATCTGGTATTATACTGAATCACTGCTTGTATTAGCTGTCACTGTGAATTACTCCGGCGTGGCGGCTTGGCTGGAGATGGGGGACCGGTGATTTATACCCGCCGGGAGCAGATATTACATTTTTGCAAGAAAAAATAATCCATGTTTCTACTGCTAAAATCTAAATTAGAACCTTGTCGCTTTCCTTGTACGGAGTAAACCTGACGGATTACACGAATGTAAATCCCATTGCCCACATATTAGAAGTGATTGTGCTGTTTTAGTGGCGGTATTAAGTCATGTTCAGCGCTGCCGAGTCTTACATCGCCGTCACAATGTTCTTGTTATAAGTGAGTAAAGTCTTATTTTTCCAAATGTTTAAGTTCTGTGCAGAATCCATGAACGTGAGAGATCCCCATATCGAAAGGGGCCACACCAAAGATAAGAATGAGACCCCAATTATGGTGTTTGACTCTTCATCTTGGGGTCTGGTGTGTGTTACCCCCCAGTAAGTCCTTTGGTACAATTCCTTATCTCTAGAGAGGGGTGTCCTGCGTAGGTTCTCGCCACCTAGCTGCAAAAGGTCAGGACCAACCAAGAATGTTCCATTTGCTAGGCCAAGGCCAAGGCCTAAATATTTCTTATGAGCTGACCCTACAGTAAGCAGGTGATTCCCTCCCCCCCCCCCCCAAAAAAAAAAAAAAAAATGGACAGATCTCCAATAGCTAATGCAGAGTTGGAATAGATTATCAGTAGGGCAAAAGGGGAACATGCTATTTGTCTCTTCCATCCTTTTCTTAGCACTGTACAGCGGTATTATTTGAGCACAGTATTATTGTAATATTTGAGCACTGTATGGTGAAGTTGCTGAACAGCTTTTATTTGATCACAAGTACATTTGAGCACTGTATGGCAGTATAATTTGAGTACTGTATGGTGATATTATTTCAACAGAGTATAAAGGTATTATTTGAGCTAAGTATGGAGGTATTGTTTGAGTACTGTGCAGCGGTTTTATTTGACCACAGTGTGGAGGTATTATTTAAACTTTTTATGTTTGTATTATTTGAGTACAGTATGCAGTTGTTATCTGACCACACTATGGTGGGATTATGTAAGCACTGTATGGTTATATTAAACACCTGAATTGTTGTATTATTTGAGCACAGTATGGAGGTATTATTTGAAAACAGTATAGTGGTAGTATTTAAGGACAATATGGGTGGTAGTATTTGAGCACAGTGAGGTAGTATCTAAGCACAGTGTGGTGGTATTATGTAAACCGTGTACAGTGATGGTATTGTTATATCGCATGGTATTCATTCTCTTGCCGCTGTTTCGGATGGACAGTTGCTTCTGGCATTTTATCGGCTTTATGGGTAGAAATTTATGAAAGCGTATTTTCAGCAAAATGAAAGTGAAATGCACAAACTGAAAAATTCACATTCAGCACATTGCCTGATGGGGATTGTAGTAATTTGAGTTCTCAGAAAATATTGCTCTGGTTGGAAAGCTGATGGGTGTAAAGTAAAGGAAATGTTATATATGTCCGTGAGTGTCACTATAAAGCTCCAGTATAAACTAGATTAGATCATCCAGTCTGTGGTTTGTGTAAAATACGTACACCCCCTCCGATAGAAAAAATCTTCATTAGTAATAGTGGACACATCTGAAATAGAAGTAGCCCGGGCATCCAAGTCCAAGTAGACCACACTCCAGTGACTCTTCTACTCGTGACCAATGACCCTCTCACATTTCAGCAAGCTGTTCTTCTCACCTATGGAGCCATTGTGGAGAAAAGTTGTCAGAACACACCTTACACTTAAGGTAACCATAGACCTTCAATAGTTGTCAGCCGAATGTTTGCCTGTGTTTTCAATGTGGACAGGGTATTATTCAACATGCCAATCCGTCTCCCCCCCCCCCAGCATCATCTGTTGGGAGAGAATGGGCACACCTTCATACTCATAAGATAATCTCATGGTCCAACCGAAGTCACTGAGTGTAGCCAGAGGCAAAACATGAATCTCCTGGCCCCCAATACAAAATCTGTACCGGGCAACTATAACATATTGCTTTTATACTGGTCTTGTCATGTTGGGAAGAGACCCCTTATGGGTCCCCTGAGGCTCCTTGTTGTAGCTGCACCCTCTCAAGTTAAGACCCTGTGTTTAGCTGACATTATTCTTACGCTAAATTCACATTAACATTCAGTTATTAGTTCTTCAGATCCACTTGGGTACCCAAAAAAAACCCAGAAACACTATCCACTTGAAAAGCGATTACCCACGGACCCCATAGGCTATAATGGGGTCTGCCAGGTTTCTGCTCGGTTTCGGCCAATTTTTTACTGAAATCGTTGGAGAGAAAATTCCTGCTTGCTTGCAGGACTTTTCTCAACACCTATTTTAAGCGGAATGGGGACGGAGTTCTTGAACCCTAGAGTGACCCTAGTGTTAGTCTACAAAATTTATATAGATTGTGATGGGTTTCTGAAAATTTCATAAAGATGTCTGAATTCCAACTCATTTGTCCCAATTATTCTTCCTCCAAAGACTGAGATTCATGCTGCCCTCTTATTCTTCAAAGGACCCTTGCTTTCCTGTTCTGGTGGGGTTTTAAGCACCAGGAATGGGTCCTAGTTTGGAGCTCCATCCCCTCCATTCCAATTATAAAGTACATTTATTCGGGGTTTAGTTTTGGGTGCTTTGTCGCACTTTAAAATGATCACACTCTACTTTAATCTTTTTTACATCTCCTTCCCTGGCATATTCCTTGGTATCACTAGCTATCCCCTACAGTCCCTGAGTAGGTTAATAAGGATTCAATGCTTACTTGGCTCTTCTCAGAGAAATCTTATTTTTCCTCCCACCACCCCGCACTCTCCTGGGGTGTTTGCTTCCATTCTCTTGATCCATTAAATGCTCCAGAGCCACCTGACTGTAGACATGGACGGGGGCTATGGAGATGTCTCTGACTGCCCGGAATTGGCCGCAGTTATTTAAGTGTTCATTCTCCAGCCGGAAGAAATTCCATATAAGACGTCTACAAAAGCAAAGAAGTATTCTCATTACTACCTATCAATGTGTCTTGCAGATTATGACACTGTGAAGAGCCTCAGCGAATGTCTACAATCTGGGCTCACCATTGGATCCTACACCAGTGTAAGTCTGGGATTTACTGGGCCCACCAGAGAAGAGAGCCCCCTCCATGTTCTACACAACATGCTTCATGTCCACTAATCTAAGTGACAAGTGCTTGGATCTAAAGTGAGCTCCCTGGGGTCCATTACTGTGTCAAGGGCCACCAAGAATCCCCTAGTAGTACCTTGGTGGTCACATTCAGACCCTCTCCTCACTCTTCTTCTAAGAACTTGCCAACCCCTTGTTCATAATAACCTCCTGCAAGTCTAAGGGAACGACATTGGTCTTTTTCAGAACTGGCACACAAAGTGCCCAAGTCACATATAAAATGACTGCTAGCCCAGCAGCCCAGATGACTTGCCCGCTGTTCCAGGAGCCCATGAGGTTGCTCCTCTTTTCAGAAGCCTCCTGGACAGAGAGATGGCAAGTATGTTATAATAGGTACCAAGATTTCAGGGGATTGTGAGGCTACAACTCGTGGAGCACCACCAAACCAACCTTTTGGCAAGTCTCCACAAAGCTTAATAAATCTTTAGGAAAAAAATAGCTGAAATGAATTCTTTGTAGTCCATGTTCTGTCACCCCAGCCCTGTATGATACCCAGTTTTTGACAGCTAAGGACTATATCCAATGGCAAGATTACTATTGCAGTAACAATCATAGATGGGTTCCCCCTATAGATTTGGGTTGTTCTGGTCAAGCTGTAGGGATCTCCAGCTGAATATGTATGGACTATGAAGGGGCACATTGATGCATTATGGTTCCTGTTGTACTCCTACATATATGAGGGATCAGTGAAAACTGATGTATTAGTTGCTGTTATTGAACAGCCCCCACAAAGATACAAAAATTCGTAAGACTCCAGCGAAGATGTCCTGGGTCCCACTGCAAGAAATGAGCCTGCTTGACATGCTATATTATATGAGGCTGCTTTCACACGGAGATAACACTCCGCTCATTCTGACACGTAAACATGTTCAGAGTGAGTGCAGTAAAACAGAATCCCATTGAGTTCAATGGGTTCGGTCTTACGCGCGCTACCAATTGAACTCAATGGGAGGCTTTTTTACCTATTGCTTTCAATGTGATACGTGCATATCATATTAGCAATAGGTAAAAAAGCCTCCCATTGAGTTCAATTGGTAGCGCGCGTAAGACCGAACCCATTGAACTCAATGGGATTCTGTTTTACTGCACTCACTCTGAACATGTTTACTTGTCAGAATGAGCGGAGTGTTAACACTGTGTGAAAGCAGCCGAAGACTCCATATATTATTTATATTGTGTATGTGATTGGGGAGGACTGAGGGCACACAAGTTGGTTTGAACATGGCAGGTTCTGCCGTTGGATTACATTCGGAGCTTCGGAGTATTGCTTATAGCAATCCCACAGGTATAAACACAAGTCCCATATACCTAAAAACCTCTAGAGGTCCCAGGATGCAGGTCACCAACTCCGACTCCTCCGAGTATATGTTTTGTGCATAAAAGACATTGACCGCCCATGTTATCCTCAGGACGACATCTCCAACAATGGCCGAGTAGTAATATATCTGAAACACAATACAGTATAGACTCTTAGGTGTGACTAATGTATCATCATTTAACTAGGCAGAATTGCCATTCAGGAATTTGGTAAAGCAAGGTGACACCTTTATGCAAGTTCCAATGGGGATCACTTTGTCACCCAGCTTCCTCAGGAGTAGATGTAAAATAATACAGTATATAACAATGTTATTTTTAGGTTCACACAATTATAGTTTGACTAATTATTTGACGTTATAGCAGTAGCCTCCATCTTTGTATCCTTCAATAGGCGCCGCTCCACTGATTCTGGCATACTTGGAATTTTTTCTCTAGCCCTTACCATACTGGAGCAATCAATGTTGTTAGTTTTGACACTCAATATGCTAATTAGTCTCTCCACTGTCAGGTAGGCAGTGCCTGCTCCAGCTCAGGACCGCCCACCTGACAACAGACAGCTTAATTGTACTAAAACTAACAGCAACGATAGTTCTGGAATGGTGTGGGCTAGAGAAAAAAATCCAACTGTGACAGAATCTGTGGAGCAGCAGCTATTGAATGATGTAAAGAGTTGGAAGTGGTGAAAGGTCTACTTTAGTTGTATACAATCCTAACTCCGACTCTTACCTTTTTCGTATAGACCATCTCATCTCGAAGGAGCTTGTTCTGTGCGTTCACTTCCAGTAAGCCCCAGTCCATCTTCAGGTCCCACAGGGTGGTGAATACTGTGCCCACGCAGGCTGCCACCACCCACCCATAGAAATAAAACGACTCTCCAGAACTCACCCGGGGCCACGCTGTAACATACAAGCAGACATTTTGATGTGTTCCATTTCCCTTCACATCGAGACCAGCTCAGTATTAGATTTATGGGGCTGCGGAGTAAATCAGACGTAGGTGCTATTGATTATTCCTGAGGCAAATACACTTCATGAATCTTTTTATTTATTTCCACATATTGCGAAAAGCTATTTTGCTGCAGGAGCCAGAAGTGGAGAACAATGTAATATATTATTAAGTATATTTATGTATTTCTCTGACTTCGGCAATGTGCATTCCTGATACAATGATTCGTCAAGCTCCTGGGCCCCGATGCAGGCGCTACCCCTCTATACATGGGACAATCCTAAGGGATTGGGGGATGTATCGCTTTATAATAGAATTCCCATTTAAGGAAAGCTGGGTAACCGTCCCTATGGGAGATGGTTATAATGTACAATAGACAGTATAACATGGATTAAGGTCTTAAAGGGGATCTGTCCCCTCTCTCCTTACATGTCTTTATCAGTTTTCCTGGAGTTAACTATTCTGAAGCACTTTTTCTCATATCTCTGCATTGTGTATTCCTCTGTTATTCCTCCTGAAAATATATAAATTAAGTGACAAGTGAATGTTCCCTTCCCCCATGCGAAAACAGAGTCTCTCCTTGCAGTTTGCGTCTCTTTCAGCACTGGACAACAGTCATCAATCTATTAATACAATTCTAGGAGGAATAACAGAGGTATTGCCAGGAGCATATACAAGGGGGCTGTGGCTCAACTGAAGTTCCCCAAAGCTTTGTGTAGCAAAGGCAGAACGTTGCGGTGAAACTCACAGCAATAATGGATACACTGCAGATTTAAAGCTTGGTGTGCAGATCACTTTGCATCATATCCCTATGCAAACCTTTGTGGCAAAAAAAACAAAAACATTCTTTTGCTGTGGCTCATCTTTAGATTTATTGGAGGGTCCCCACAGCTTACAGCCTTTGCTGCTGGTCTCCATTGGTCTTTATTAGAGATGAGCGAACACTAAAATGTTCGAGGTTCGAAATTCGATTCGAACAGCCGCTCAATGTTCGTGTGTTCGAACGGGTTTCGAACCCCATTATAGTCTATGGGGAACAGATACTCGTTAAGGGGGAAACCCAAATCCGTGTCTGGAGGGTCACCAAGTCCACTATGACACCCCAGGAAATGATGCCAACACCTCTGGAATGACACTGGGACAGCAGGGGAAGCATGTCTGGGGGCATCTAACACACCAAAGACCCTCTATTACCCCAACATCACAGCCTAACAACTACACACTTTACACACTCAATACCACCTCTCTGACAGTAGGAAAACACCTTGAAACATGTGTATTTGGCACTTGCAGTGAGGAGAGCTTGTCACCAGCAGTGAATTTGGCCCTTGTAGTAAGTTGAGGTTGGCACCAACATTTGTTTTGAAAATCAGGGTGGATTGAGCCTCTAACCAGCAGAGTTTGGGCAAATTCATGGTGGAGGGAGCCTCTAAAAACCCCAGTTTGGACCAATTCATGGTGGAGGGAGACTCTAAAAACCCCAGTTTGGACCAATTCATGGTGGAGGGAGACTCTAAAAACCCCAGTTTGGACCAATTCATGGTGGAGGGAGCCTCTAAAAACCCCAGTTTGGACCAATTCATGGTGGAGGGAGCCTCTAACCAGCCCAGTTTGGACCAATTAATGGTGGAGGGAGCCTCTAAACAGCCAAGTTTTGGGAAATTCATGGTGGAGGGAGCCTCTAACCAGCCCAGTTTGGACCAATTCATGGTGGAGGGAGCCTCTAAACAGCCCAGTTTGGGCAAATTCATGGTGGAGGGAGCCTCTAACCAGCCCAGTTTGGACCAATTAATGGTGGAGGGAGCCTCTAACCAGCCCAGTTTGGACCAATTAATGGTGGAGGGAGCCTCTAACCACCCCAGTTTGGGCAAATTCATGGTGGAGGGAGCCTCTAACCAGCCCAGTTTGGACCAATTAATGGTGGAGGGAGCCTCTAAACAGCCCAGTTTGGGCAAATTCATGGTGGAGGGAGCCTCTAAACAGCCAAGTTTGGACCAATTAATGGTGGAGGGAGCCTCTAAACAGCCCAGTTTGGGCAAATTCATGGTGGAGGGAGCCTCTAAAAAACCCAGTTTGGACCAATTCATGGTGGAGGGAGCCTCTAATTAGCCCAGTTTGGACCAATTAATTGTGGAGGGAGCCTCTAACCAGCCCAGTTTGGACCAATTAATGGTGGAGGGAGCCTCTAAAAAACCCAGTTTGGACCAATTCATGGTGGAGGGAGCCTCTAATTAGCCCAGTTTGGACCAATTAATTGTGGAGGGAGCCTCTAACCAGCCCAGTTTGGACCAATTAATGGTGGAGGGAGCCTCTAACCACCCCAGTTTGGACCAATTCATGGTGGAGGGAGCCTCTAACCACCCCAGTTTGGACCAATTCATGGTGGAGGGAGCCTCTAAACAGCCCAGTTTGGGCAAATTCATGGTGGAGGGAGCCTCTAACCAGCCCAGTTTGGACCAATTAATGGTGGAGGGAGCCTCTAAACAGCCCAGTTTGGGCAAATTCATGGTGGAGGGAGCCTCTAACCAGCCCAGTTTGGACCAATTAATGGTGGAGGGAGCCTCTAAACAGCCAAGTTTTGGGAAATTCATGGTGGAGGGAGCCTCTAACCAGCCCAGTTTGGACCAATTAATGGTGGAGGGAGCCTCTAACCACCCCAGTTTGGGCAAATTCATGGTGGAGGGAGCCTCTAACCAGCCCAGTTTGGACCAATTAATGGTGGAGGGAGCCTCTAAACAGCCCAGTTTGGGCAAATTCATGGTGGAGGGAGCCTCTAAACAGCCAAGTTTTGGGAAATTCATGGTGGAGGGAGCCTCTAACCAGCCCAGTTTGGACCAATTCATGGTGGAGGGAGCCTCTAAACAGCCCAGTTTGGGCAAATTCATGGTGGAGGGAGCCTCTAAAAAACCCAGTTTGGACCAATTCATGGTGGAGGGAGCCTCTAATTAGCCCAGTTTGGACCAATTAATTGTGGAGGGAGCCTCTAACCAGCCCAGTTTGGACCAATTAATGGTGGAGGGAGCCTCTAACCACCCCAGTTTGGGCAAATTCATGGTGGAGGGAGCCTCTAACCAGCCCAGTTTGGACCAATTAATGGTGGAGGGAGCCTCTAACCAGCCCAGTTTGGACCAATTAATGGTGGAGGGAGCCTCTAACCACCCCAGTTTGGACCAATTCATGGTGGAGGGAGCCTCTAACCAGCCCAGTTTGGACCAATTCATGGTGGAGGGAGCCTCTAAACAGCCCAGTTTGGGCAAATTCATGGTGGAGGGAGCCTCTAAAAAACCCAGTTTGGACCAATTCATGGTGGAGGGAGCCTCTAATTAGCCCAGTTTGGACCAATTAATTGTGGAGGGAGCCTCTAACCAGCCCAGTTTGGACCAATTAATGGTGGAGGGAGCCTCTAAAAAACCCAGTTTGGACCAATTCATGGTGGAGGGAGCCTCTAAACAGCCCAGTTTGGGCAAATTCATGGTGGAGGGAGCCTCTAACCAGCCCAGTTTGGACCAATTAATGGTGGAGGGAGCCTCTAAACAGCCAAGTTTTGGGAAATTCATGGTGGAGGGAGCCTCTAACCAGCCCAGTTTGGACCAATTAATGGTGGAGGGAGCCTCTAACCAGCCCAGTTTGGACCAATTAATGGTGGAGGGAGCCTCTAACCAGCCCAGTTTGGACCAATTAATGGTGGAGGGAGCCTCTAAACAGCCAAGTTTTGGGAAATTCATGGTGGAGGGAGCCTCTAACCAGCCCAGTTTGGACCAATTCATGGTGGAGGGAGCCTCTAAACAGCCCAGTTTGGGCAAATTCATGGTGGAGGGAGCCTCTAAAAAACCCAGTTTGGACCAATTCATGGTGGAGGGAGCCTCTAATTAGCCCAGTTTGGACCAATTAATTGTGGAGGGAGCCTCTAACCAGCCCAGTTTGGACCAATTAATGGTGGAGGGAGCCTCTAACCACCCCAGTTTGGGCAAATTCATGGTGGAGGGAGCCTCTAACCAGCCCAGTTTGGACCAATTAATGGTGGAGGGAGCCTCTAACCAGCCCAGTTTGGACCAATTAATGGTGGAGGGAGCCTCTAACCACCCCAGTTTGGACCAATTCATGGTGGAGGGAGCCTCTAACCAGCCCAGTTTGGACCAATTCATGGTGGAGGGAGCCTCTAAACAGCCCAGTTTGGGCAAATTCATGGTGGAGGGAGCCTCTAAAAAACCCAGTTTGGACCAATTCATGGTGGAGGGAGCCTCTAATTAGCCCAGTTTGGACCAATTAATTGTGGAGGGAGCCTCTAACCAGCCCAGTTTGGACCAATTAATGGTGGAGGGAGCCTCTAACCACCCCAGTTTGGACCAATTCATGGTGGAGGGAGCCTCTAACCACCCCAGTTTGGACCAATTCATGGTGGAGGGAGCCTCTAAACAGCCCAGTTTGGGCAAATTCATGGTGGAGGGAGCCTCTAACCAGCCCAGTTTGGACCAATTAATGGTGGAGGGAGCCTCTAAACAGCCCAGTTTGGGCAAATTCATGGTGGAGGGAGCCTCTAACCAGCCCAGTTTGGACCAATTAATGGTGGAGGGAGCCTCTAAACAGCCAAGTTTTGGGAAATTCATGGTGGAGGGAGCCTCTAACCAGCCCAGTTTGGACCAATTAATGGTGGAGGGAGCCTCTAACCACCCCAGTTTGGGCAAATTCATGGTGGAGGGAGCCTCTAACCAGCCCAGTTTGGACCAATTAATGGTGGAGGGAGCCTCTAAACAGCCCAGTTTGGGCAAATTCATGGTGGAGGGAGCCTCTAAACAGCCAAGTTTTGGGAAATTCATGGTGGAGGGAGCCTCTAACCAGCCCAGTTTGGACCAATTCATGGTGGAGGGAGCCTCTAAACAGCCCAGTTTGGGCAAATTCATGGTGGAGGGAGCCTCTAAAAAACCCAGTTTGGACCAATTCATGGTGGAGGGAGCCTCTAAACAGCCCAGTTTGGGCAAATTCATGGTGGAGGGAGCCTCTAACCAGCAGAGTTGGGGGAAATCAGGGTGGAGGGAGCCTAGTATTAGCAGAATTGTGCAACGCTTATGGTGGATGAGTATGAGGATGCGGAGGAATTGGAGAGGTTGAGTACAGACATGGAGTTTCATGTTGGGGTGCTTTACACAGGTGGGCACAAAAATGACGGCTCTACCCAGTGGTGGTTCATTTTTATCAAAGTGAGCCGGTCGGCACTCTCAGCTGACAGACGGGTGCGCTTGTCAGTGATGATGCCACCGGCTGCACTGAACACCCTCTCAGATAGGACGCTGGCGGCAGGACAGGACAGCACCTCCAAGGCATATAGGGCAAGTTCAAGCCACAGGTCCAACTTCGACACCCAATACGTGTAGGGCGCAGAGGGGTCGGAGAGGACAGGGCTGTGGTCGGAAAGGTATTCCCGCAACATGCGCCTATACTTCTCACGCCTGGTGACACTAGGACCCTCCGTGGCGGCACTTTGGCGAGGGGGTGCCATCAAGGTGTCCCAGACCTTAGACAGTGTGCCCCTCGTTTGTGTGGACCGGTGAGAACTTGGTTGCCTACTGGAGGAACTGCCCTCCCTGCCGCCAACGTCACATGCTGGAAACATCTCCATCATATTCTGCACCAATTGCCTGTGGCAAGCATTGATGCGATTGGCCCTCCCCTCTACCGGAATAAAAGACGAGATGTTGTTTTTATACCGGGGGTCAAGGATAGCAAAGATCCAGTACTGGTTGTCCTCCATGATTTTGACAATACGCTTGTCGGTTGTAAAGCACCCCAACATGAACTCAGCCATGTCTGCCACAGTGTTAGTTGGCATGACTCCTCTGGCCCCACCGGAAAGTTCAATCTCCATTTCCTCCTCATCCTCCATGTCTACCCATCCGCGCTGCAACAATGGGACGATTCGAAGTTGCCCGGAAGCCTCCTGTATCACCATCACATCATCGGACAACTCTTCTTCCTCCTCCTCCTCCTCCTCCTCCTCCATTAAACGCAGTGAAGCGGACAGATGTGTGGACCTACTCTCCAGCTGTGACGGATCGGATGCTATCCCTAACTCCTCTGTGTGATCTGAGTTATCCCTGATGTCAATCAGGGATTCTCTCAGAACACACAAGAGCGGGATTGTAAGGCTCACCATCGCATCCTCAGAGCTCACCCTCCTTGTGGACTCCTCAAAGACCCGTAGGATGTCACAAAGGTCTCTCATCCATGGCCACTCATGGATGTGAAACTGAGGCAGCTGACTTTGTGGCACCCTAGGGTTTTGTAGCTGGTATTCCATCAAAGGTCTCTGCTGCTCAACCACTCTATTCAACATCTGAAACGTTGAGTTCCAGCGTGTGGGGACGTCGCACAAAAGCCGGTGTTGTGGCACATGCAGGCGTTGCTGGAGAGATTTTAAGCTAGCAGCGGCTACTGTCGACTTGCGAAAGTGGGCGCACATGCGCCGCACTTTCACCAGTAGCTCTGGAACATTGGGGTAGCTCTTTAGGAAACGTTGCACCACTAGGTTGAAGACGTGGGCCAGGCATGGAACATGTTGGAGTCCGGCAAGCTCCAGAGCTGCTACCAGGTTCCGGCCGTTATCACAAACGACCATGCCTGGGCCCAGGTGCAGCGGCTCAAACCATATTGCCGTCTCATCGAGGAGGGCATCCCTCACCTCGGAGGCAGTGTGCTGTCTGTCCCCCAAGCTGATCAGCTTCAGCACAGCCTGCTGACGTCTACCAACGCCAGTGCTGCAACGTTTCCAACTCGTAGCTGGGGTCAATCTAACAGCGGAGGAGGAGGCGGTGGCGGAGGAGGAGGCGGTGGCGGAGGAGGAGGCGGTAGAGGAGGAGGAGGAGGAGGGGGGTGTTCTTCTCGTGTCCCTGCCAGGAATGTTAGGCGGGGAGACGAGGTACACCGGGCCAGTTTGGGAAGCAGTCCCAGCCTCAACTACATTCACCCAGTGTGCCGTCAGTGAAATGTAGCGTCCCTGTCCGCATGCACTTGTCCACGCGTCGGTGGTCAAGTGGACCTTTGTGCAAAGCGCGGAACTAAGGGCCCGCCTGATGTTGAGTGACACGTGCTGGTGCAAGGCGGGGACGGCACACCGGGAGAAGTAGTGACGGCTAGGGACGGCATAGCGAGGTGCCGCAGTTGCCATCAGGTCCAGGAAGGCGGGAGTTTCAACAAGCCGGAACGCCAACATCTCCTGGGCCAGCAGTTTAGCGATGTTGGCGTTCAAGGCTTGCGCGTGTGGGTGGTTAGCAGTGTATTTCTGCCGCCGCTCCAATGTCTGAGAGATGGTGGGTTGTTGTAAAGAAACGCCTGATAGTGCCTTTGATGGTGCAGGAGAAGGAGATAAGACAGGACCAGGGGAGGATGAGGTAGAAGTCAACAAAGTGGCGGAGGCAGATGAAGTGGTGTCCTGGCTCGTCCTCTGGAGTGCATCGCCAGCACAGTCAGCAGTGGCAGTGGCAGAGGCAGAGGCAGAGGCAGTGGCAGTGGCGTGAACGGCAGTCGGCCTTTGTCCTGCCGTTGCTGCCTGCCACTGATTCCAGTGCTTGGATTCCAAATGACGGCGCATTGAAGTGGTGGACAGGTTGCTCTTCTCAGAGCCCCTAATCAATTTCGAGAGGCAAATTGTGCAGACAACACTATATCTGTCCTCGGCGCATTCCTTGAAAAAACTCCACACCTTCGAGAAACGTGCCCTCGAGGTGGGAGTTTTTCGGGGCTGGGTACGAACTGGAACATCTTGGGAGATTCCGGGTGTGGCCTGGCTTCGCCTAAGCTGCTGACCTCTGCCTCTGCCTCTAGCTACCCTTTTTGGTGCTGCACCTGCCTCAACATCCACACTACTTTCCCCGCTTGACATCCCCCCTGTCCAGGTCGGGTCAGTGTCCTCATCATCCACCACTTCCTCTTCCAACTCCTGTCTCATCTCCTCCTCCCGCACAATGCGCCGGTCAACTGGATGCCCTGACGGCAACTGCGTCACATCATCGTCGATGAGGGTGGGTTGCTGGTCATCCACCACCAAATCGAACGGAGATGGAGGAGACTCTAGTGTTTGAGCATCTGGATACAGATGCTCCTCTGTTAGGTTCGTGGAATCGTGACGTGGAGAGGCAGGTTGAGGGACAATGAAAGGAGCGGAGAACAGCTCTGGGGAGCAGGGACAGTTTGGGTTATTGTTCTGTAAAGCTTCGGAATTTTGGGAGGAAGGAAGACAAGACTGTTGGGTAATAGGAGGAGAGGAGGCAGAGTCTGACTGGCTGCTGGACAATGTGCTGTAAGCGTTCTCTGACAGCCATTGCAAGACCTGTTCCTGGTTCTCGGGCCTACTAAGGTTTGTACCCTGCAGTTTAGTTAATGTGGCAAGCAACCCTGGCACTGTGGAGTGGCGCAATGCTTGCTGCCCCACAGGAGTAGGCACGGGACGCCCTGTGGCTTCACTGCTACCTTGCTCCCCAGAACCATTCCCCCGACCTCGCCCACGGCCTCGTCCACGTCCCTTTCCGGGAGCCTTGCGCATTTTGAATTCCTAGTTAGAAATTGGCACTGTATACCAGTAGTAAAAATTGTGGGTGCACGTAACCCCAATATATTCTTTGAATTCCCAGTCAGACACTGGCACTATATGGCAGTAGCAAGAAATGAGGGTATTTGTATTCCCAATATACTCTTTGAATTCCCAGTCAGACAATGGCACTGTATACCAGTAGTAAAAATTGTGGGTGCACGTAACCCCAATATATTCTTTGAATTCCCAGTCAGAAACTGGCACTATATGGCAGTAGCAAGAAATGAGGGTATTTGTATTCCCAATATACTCTTTGAATTCCCAGTCAGACAATGGCACTGTATACCAGTAGTAAAAATTGTGGGTGCACGTAACCCCAATATATTCTTTGAATTCCCAGTCAGACACTGGCACTATATGGCAGTAGCAAGAAATGAGGGTATTTGTATTCCCAATATACTCTTTGAATTCCCAGTCAGACAATGGCACTGTATACCAGTAGTAAAAATTGTGGGTGCACGTAACCCCAATATATTCTTTGAATTACCAGTCAGAAACTGGCACTATATGGCAGTAGCAAGAAATGAGGGTATTTATAACCCCAATATATTCTTTGAATTCCCAGTCAGACAATGGCACTGTATACCAGTAGTAAAAATTGTGGGTGCACGTAACCCCAATATATTCTTTGAATTCCCAGTCAGAAACTGGCACTATATGGCAGTAGCAAGAAATGAGGGTATTTATAACCCCAATATATTCTTTGAATTCCCAGTCAGACAATGGCACTGTATACCAGTAGTAAAAATTGTGGGTGCACGTAACCCCAATATATTCTTTGAATTCCCAGTCAGAAACTGGCACTATATGGCAGTAGCAAGAAATGAGGGTATTTGTATTCCCAATATACTCTTTGAATTCCCAGTCAGACAATGGCACTGTATACCAGTAGTAAAAATTGTGGGTGCACGTAACCCCAATATATTCTTTGAATTCCCAGTCAGAAACTGGCACTATATGGCAGTAGCAAGAAATGAGGGTATTTGTATTCCCAATATACTCTTTGAATTCCCAGTCAGACAATGGCACTGTATACCAGTAGTAAAAATTGTGGGTGCACGTAACCCCAATATATTCTTTGAATTCCCAGTCAGACACTGGCACTATATGGCAGTAGCAAGAAATGAGGGTATTTGTATTCCCAATATACTCTTTGAATTCCCAGTCAGACAATGGCACTGTATACCAGTAGTAAAAATTGTGGGTGCACGTAACCCCAATATATTCTTTGAATTACCAGTCAGAAACTGGCACTATATGGCAGTAGCAAGAAATGAGGGTATTTATAACCCCAATATATTCTTTGAATTCCCAGTCAGACAATGGCACTGTATACCAGTAGTAAAAATTGTGGGTGCACGTAACCCCAATATATTCTTTGAATTCCCAGTCAGAAACTGGCACTATATGGCAGTAGCAAGAAATGAGGGTATTTATAACCCCAATATATTCTTTGAATTCCCAGTCAGACAATGGCACTGTATACCAGTAGTAAAAATTGTGGGTGCACGTAACCCCAATATATTCTTTGAATTCCCAGTCAGAAACTGGCACTATATGGCAGTAGCAAGAAATGAGGGTATTTGTATTCCCAATATACTCTTTGAATTCCCAGTCAGACAATGGCACTGTATACCAGTAGTAAAAATTGTGGGTGCACGTAACCCCAATATATTCTTTGAATTCCCAGTCAGAAACTGGCACTATATGGCAGTAGCAAGAAATGAGGGTATTTGTATTCCCAATATACTCTTTGAATTCCCAGTCAGACAATGGCACTGTATACCAGTAGTAAAAATTGTGGGTGCACGTAACCCCAATATATTCTTTGAATTCCCAGTCAGAAACTGGCACTATATGGCAGTAGCAAGAAATGAGGGTATTTATAACCCCAATATATTCTTTGAATTCCCAGTCAGACAATGGCACTGTATACCAGTAGTAAAAATTGTGGGTGCACGTAACCCCAATATATTCTTTGAATTCCCAGTCAGAAACTGGCACTATATGGCAGTAGCAAGAAATGAGGGTATTTGTATTCCCAATATACTCTTTGAATTCCCAGTCAGACAATGGCACTGTATACCAGTAGTAAAAATTGTGGGTGCACGTAACCCCAATATATTCTTTGAATTCCCAGTCAGACACTGGCACTATATGGCAGTAGCAAGAAATGAGGGTATTTGTATTCCCAATATACTCTTTGAATTCCCAGTCAGACAATGGCACTGTATACCAGTAGTAAAAATTGTGGGTGCACGTAACCCCAATATATTCTTTGAATTACCAGTCAGAAACTGGCACTATATGGCAGTAGCAAGAAATGAGGGTATTTGTATTCCCAATATATTCTTTGAATTCCCAGTCAGACAATGGCACTGTATACCAGTAGTAAAAATTGTGGGTGTATATAGCCCCAATTCTATTGCTAGGGGACTTGCAGGGTATTTCTGGGGTGAAGGTGGGGGGGCACACCGTTGGAACGGGTATCGGGGTATATATCGGGTATACGGGAATACACTGACAGTGTATTCCATTCAGGATCCTGGGAAAGCTGGGTTGCGGCGATTGAGCCCGTCAGTGCCACGTTACACTGACAAGCTTCTCCCTGGAATTTAGCTCTTACAAGAGCTGTTGGTTGTCTTCTCCTTCCTATCCTAGCCTGTCCCTGCCTACCCAGAATCTAAGCCCTAGCTAGCTGGACGGAAACCTCCGTCCTCGGTGAATTGCAAGCTCAGAATGACGCGAAGCTGGGCGTCGCTGTTCTTTTAAATTAGAGGTCACATGTTTTCGGCAGCCAATGGGTTTTGCCTACTTTTTTCAACGTCACCGGTGTCGTAGTTCCTGTCCCACCTACCCAGCGCTGTTATTGGAGCAAAAAAGGCGCCAGGGAAGGTGGGAGGGGAATCGAGTAATGGCGCACTTTACCACGCGGTGTTCGATTCGATTCGAACATGCCGAACAGCCTAATATCCGATCGAACATGAGTTCGATAGAACACTGTTCGCTCATCTCTAGTCTTTATCAATGCAAATCTGGGGTCACGTCACATGATCCCAGCAGTCATTCAGTGATACTAGAGCCATCATGTTGATAGGTCATCAATTAAAGATGGCAGGGCTCTGACACCTGGGCCTTTATCTGATCAGCTTCTTGGAGAGGCCACAGCATTCAGGTGGGTGCTCTTCAGTACTTACCAGTCACAGCACCATAGATTTTTATAGTGGCTGTACTTGGCACTGCATCTTATTCCATTCACTTGAGTGGGACTGAACGGCAATCGGGCCATGGGACAGATGAATGTGATGTCACATGGCCTGCTGCCACTTCTAACAGCTGATCTGCAGGAGTCCTGGTGCCTGACCCCCCCCCCCCCCCCCCAAGATTATTCAATTGACGATCTATACAAAAGGTAGGTCATCCATTAAAATGATCAGAAATCCCCTTTGTTATAATTCTATACAGCATCAGCGCCCCCTAGACCATCTTTAGTGTAAATACATTTATAAATTTAATTTCTGGTCACGGAAATTTACTTTTCATGTTCTAACTGTGAAAACAATGAATTCATCTAAGGATTCAGTGCCAGACGGTAATCTCTATTACTAATGGAATATTCCCCAGAAATTGTAATCTATCCAGCAGTGGATGGCAGCTAGACCAAGAAATTTGTATTTTTTTATTTTTTTTTGCAATCTTAAATGTTGTTTTCCCTTCCATGAGAATTAAAATATCTATAAGACAACATCCTGACAAGTGTGTTTAGTTGTGTAATTAACCCCGCGTGTTGTGAAAGCCACCAATAAGACAGAATTAGCTGATAATTTCATACATAATTCATGGCTGTTCCAAGGCAGCTTGATGCTTCCAAGCAGAAAATAAGATTTTTTTTTTTTGTGCTTCTACCCCGCCCCCCTTTTTATTCGTACCTTTTTCATTGGAGAACATAGAAGCAAATGTCACCATAATAAAGACAGTTGAGTATTTGCCTGCATTCATTATGTGAGAGAATACAGCGCTGCTGTCCCAATAGCGTCTAAGACATTGTGCAAATCTTATCCAGGTAGGAATGCACTGAACCAAACTTCTCACTCCGGGAGAGTTGTTGGTACATTGGAGACCTGCAAAGACCAAAAAGTGGATAGTTAGGCCCAGTTCACATCTGTGTTCGGCAAATCCGTTTTTAAAATCTTCCAAAACTAACTTTGAACTGTCCGGATTAAAACCCATTGATTTCAAATGGTTTTAACAGTAATCCCTATGGATCATTTTGTGACGTTTCTGTCTGGTTTAAGTTTTTTTGTGCAGAGAGAAAAGTAGAACTTTCAGGACTTCGCCTCCGTACTAAAAATAAGGATTCTAGGCGGACATCAACCTTTCCTTTTTTTTTTTTTTTTTTTTTACATTGAGGCCTATGAAAAATGGAATCCAAACTGATAGCAATCGGTTTATCGGTTTGTGTCTGCTTTTCAATCTGGTTTTCCCTCTATAATGGGGTCTGTGTATTTTCCGTGCAGTCTCTGTATGAATCATGGAGAGAGGAAAATAGTTCTTGAAGTACTTTTCTCTCTGCATGACTCATGCGGACACCGCGCAGAAAACACACGGACCCCATTACAGTCTATGGGGTCCATGTGTTTTCATTGCTCACTGCTTTTTAATACATTCAATATTCCGTTTGAGGGGTCCCCAAGCTGACTCCCCGAACAGAATACCGAAAGCAGATTTGAATCCGGCCTAATCCATCTAAGATAAACGGATTCTGGTATCCGCTGTGTAACCTTTTGGAAACCTTTTTGCAGCAAACCGTTTTTCTCTAAAAATGGTTTGCAAGCGGACGGATACCAGATGTGAACCCAGCCTCAAAAATATAAGACATACATGTATTGCCTCATTCCCACTTGCACCATGAATCTGCCGAAAATGCAGAAAAACAGATTGGGGACGTTTCCATGTGGTCCATTTACAAACCCATTTCAAAGGGGTTTTAAAGCCGTTTGCAGCTTCTCCGCCGTGAGACCGCTTTTTTTTGGACACACGCAAAGCGCTGCATGTTTGACTTTGTGTGCGTCCATTTTGGTTTTTTTTGTATGTGTGGTTTTGAGGTCTGTAACATTTTTATCGTTTGCATCATTCAACTAATTCCTGCATATTTTTTCAATGACACATAGGGTTTATTTGTATGTTGTTATTATTTTTGCATGTCTTAATTTTTAATATCTGGAAAATATAAACAAAAGAGGAAGGAAAAAAAAAAATTTTGGGAGGGGGGAGCTGAATTTCCCTGTAATTGGGGCTGGTACATGTAACCCCAGTGCAGGAGGAATACGGCCTCTTCTATAGAGCTGATCTGAGCCGTTTAGAATAGTACATAAATAGTACAAATAAAACATAAGTTATACTATTTATCCTCATTAGACAGAATTCTGTTTCATTCAGCCAACATATTAGGGCATGCAGTCATGCTGGCGGTGGGGGTCTGTGACATGAGGATGATAGGGACATCAATGGATCCCTCCGTATGTTGTAGAGGTCCTAATTAGAGATTAGATCGCAGGCCTGGAGAAGTCACATGCACAGCTGATGGTGTACCAAGTGAATTCTAATTTTATTATAAGAAAAAGGTAGTTTAAATACATTACAGACAAAGAGCTGGCTTGGCTATTCTAATTAGTATAACATGATTGGTTATGGAGATATAAGATAAGCCTGGCACATGACTATTGGCTGAGGCTCATTATAACTTTCCAAACTGGGATGGACTTTCCCATGAAACAAAGAAGGATTCAAAATACTTGTGTGAGCTAACATCCCAGACTATGTCTATATGTATATATCATGGCAAAAGAGATAAGATGACATGCTCCAACCTAATTAACAATAAGCTACATAAACTCTGTGTCTATACACACTCTAAGTGACCATTATATACCATAAAATATGACAGAGTGCCCAGATACCATAAGATTAATACTTTTGTTGGTTATGTGTCCATACATCATGTAAAGGAGATAAGAGATATACAAAGTCAGCTGCATCTTCTCAAAATGAGGCCCTTGAGAGATAAGGATTAGCAACCTATGCATTAACGTTCATTATCACATTCCTTAAAGTCTAACAAGGGGCCTCCTTGACTTAAGCAGAAAAATACATACTTATACAATTTATATGTGAAAAAGTACAAGATGGCTGCCAAAATACAAGATTAGAGGATTTGACTCTCACAGGGACCTTCTTCCATAACCAAAAGTGATAAGCTACAACAGAGTGACTCCTGCACTGGAAAGTTTGGTTAAGGTAAGGTTTTCATGTATTTGGTGTCCATAAATGTAGCCTATGGAGTTATAGGACACCATTTAGTGTAAATTAAAGGACAACCTAGAATTTTAAAAACAATGGTGCCCTTCAAGAAGTGGAGACTGGTAATTGTATTACCTGTAGGGTGCAAAGTCAGTGTATGTGGGCTCCTCCAATTCACGTCAAATATGTAAAAGCAACTCAGTTCCCAGAAGTCCACAAATACGGGGGTTAGACTGTTTAACTGGTCCGCCAGCCAGAAATCTGCAAAGCCCACTTTATGTAGAGGAGCGGTGGATACTTTATACTGCTCAAGATTAGAGAGAAGCAGGTTTAATGACAGGACATCACTGAAGAACAGCGGGATGCAACAAACAATCCCAAAATTACAACTACATTTAATTGTCTCCCTACTAAAAAAGAAAATCCTAATAATTGCAACCTATTATAACCAACCCTAGAAGTCCTGCTCAGGTCAAGTACCACAGAGTCTATGTGATTTCACACTCCTTCTGACAATCCGGATTTGTCTGCCCCCTATTTGAGAGCAGATTATTATAGACGGAAACATCCTAAGCTTGGGGATATATAGTTTTCTATGATTTCATTCAGTATTTTCTTCTAAAAAGCAGAATAAGAGTGTCATCCTGTGAGTCCTGCTTGCCCCTCCCTATATTTAAATTTGTATATTCAAAGCGTCAATCACAGAGTGTGGGCGGAGCAACCCAGACTCAGGCTTTTTCCTGGCTGCAATTTTTACATGAAAATCCAGAATCAAACCATTGAAATATATATTTATCCGAGCTCAGTGATTCCCCTCTATCCTATGCTGTCCGCAGAAAGAAGACCTGACAGGTCTCCTTTAGCCCGTAACATCCTGGATCTTTTTTTTTTCTTCTTGTAATTCCAGATTTGGGTGTCGCACCATTAGAAGTGATATTTAGATACTTTAACTGTATTCTGCGCCATTTATTAAACGGCGTATATGGTGTAATTTATTTGCGGCTACCAATGATCTTCTCCGCAACAGTCTGGAGAACGGATTATAGGAAATACAGGAGAGGTTTGGGACAAAGTGGTTTTAATTTTGTCTTTTTTCTCAATTAGCTTCATCTAGAGTGACTGCGATGGAACAACCAATAAAGATAGAGGGAAAGGTAAAAGTTCTTTCTAGACTATGTACTTTGTATCTACCATGCTCCATTAATTCTGTAATTAGGCATTAGGCCGCGCGTTCTTATAATGTAATTAGCAAAGTCATTTAGGAAATGAATAGAAAGCAGTAACGATGGACGATTTGCGCTCTCCGTATAGGAGTCAGAGGCAACAGGGTGAACCATTCATTTGCATTGTTCTATTAGAGTTGGACAGGCTTCCAGATTAGTCCTCACCATTAGTTTCAGAAGCCACATCCTGGATTTGTAGTAGAAGGTTTTGGTGGGATTGAGGAGAAGGAGGAGAAGGAAGCTGTAGAAGGCCAAAGGATTGATCTGGAGGGGAATGAGGAATAGCTGACTGTATAGGCAGCTCAAGACACTTAAGCACCAGGCTACTCCAAGAAATCCAGCAATCTGCAAAACCAAAACACACCTTACATACTCGTACATAGATGGGGAAAAATACGCTGAATGACAATGATAAAGTCATATAAGGTACCATGGAATTAACCATGTGCTGCTCTAGAGGGGCCGCTCATTACATCCTTATTGCTCTAGATTTCCCAAGTATTTATTCTTGGATTCCCAAGTTTCTCTCTGTCTTAGGCCAGTTGCAGACAAGTCAGTGTGCTATTCTTGTATTTCACAGAGAGCACACTGACCCATTCTTTTCTATGGGTGCATGTACACAATATATCCCATCCCTGTCCTATTTTGCAGCCCGTACCTTCCATGGCTTCTATTCATTTAATGAAAGGAGCCACGGAAGTACAGCCTGTGCACGGGAGGGCACACGGGGACATCCCTGATACCCCCGCGTGCAGCCCGTGCTTTTAAATCACGGCAAGTCCTCGGTAATCGGCCTTATTGCAGTGTTGGCCAAAAGTATTGGCACCCCTGCAATTTTGTCAAATAATACTCATTTTCTTCCAGAGCATGCAGAAAAGAAAGAAGACCAAAGAACTGTCTGAGTATAGGCAAACAAAAAACAGAGACCGCACCGAGCTGCATATGGTGAGGTACCGTATGTTTGGCGGAAATGTATGATATGAGAGCTTCTCACCTTGAGAGGTTGTATCAAACAACCAATTATTAGGCTTATGAACCGCTTAAGGAAGGGGGAGTTCTACCCCAGGTACTGCGACAGCAGGATCCGTACCACCCTTGGTGTCAAACAATGTTGGATATGGACTGGAAATCAAAGAGGATCACCGCGCTCAACCAAATGGTATTCGGATAATTCTTTAATAAGCATCCAGTCCGACGAGAGATAAGTTTATACACTTGAAAAAGGGCGTTGGGCCCGAAACGCGTTGTGTTCTACCTTTCTGAATTAAAGAATTATCCGAATACCATTTGGTTGAGCGTGGTGATCCTCTTTGATTTCCGGTCCATATCCAACAAAGAACTGTCTGAGGACTTGAGAAGCAAAATTGTGAGGAAGCATGAGCAATCTCAAGGCTACAAGTCCATCTCCAAAGACCTGAATGTTCCTGTGTCTACCGTGCACAGTGTCATCAAGAAGTTCAAAGCCCATGGCACTGTGGCTAACCTCCCTAAATGTGGACGGAAAAGAAAAATTGACAAGAGATTTCAACGCAAGATTGTGCGAATGGTGGATAAAGAACCTCGACTAACATCCAAACAAGTTCAAGCTGCCATGCAGTCCGAGGGTACAGCAGTGTCACCCCGTACTATCCGTCGGCGTCTGAATGAAAAGGGACTGTATGGTAGGAGACCCAGGAAGACCACACTTCTTACCCAGAGACATAAATAACCCAGGCTGGAGTTTGCCAAAACTTACTGTACCTGAGAAAGCCAAAAACGTTTTGGAAGAATGTTCTCTGGTCAGATGAGACAAAAGTAGAGCTTTTAGGGAAAAGGCATCAACATAGAGTTTACAGGGAAAAAAGAGGCCTTCAAAGAGAAGAACACGGTCCCTACAGTCAAACATGGCGGAGGTTCCCTGATGTTTTGGGGTTGCTTTGTTGCCTCTGGCGCTGGACTGCTTGACCGTGTGCATGGCATTATGAAGTCTGAAGACTACCAACACATTTTGCAGCATAATGTAGGGCCCAGTGTGAGAAAGCTGGGTCTCCCTCAGAGGTCATGGGTCTTCCAGCAGGACAATGACCCAAAACACACTTCAGGTCAGCACTAGAAAATGGTTTGAGAGAAAGCACTGGAGACTTCTAAAGTGGCCAGCAATGAGTCCAGACCTGAATCCCATAGAACACCTGTGGAGAGATCTCCTGATGGCAGTTTGGAGAAGGCCCCCTTCACATCTCAGGGACCTGGAGCAGTTTGCCAAAGAAGAATGGTCTAAAATTCCAGCAGAGCCTTGTAAGAAACTCATTGATGTTTACCGGAAGCGGTTGTTCGCACTTATTTTGTCTAAAGGTTGTGCTACCAAGTATTAGGCTGAGGATGCCAATACTTTTGTCCGGCCCATTTTTGGAGTTTGCGTAAAATGATCAATGATTTGACTTTTTTCATTCTCTTTTATGTTTTTTCATTGCAAGCAAAATAAATGAAGATATTAATACCAAAGAGTTTGTGCTTGCAATCATTTTCTGGAAGAAACCGAGTATTATCTGACAGAATTGCAGGGGGGCCAATACTTTTGGCCAACACTGTATGTGTTTTAGTGTTTCTTTGTGCTGCCATTCTAGGATTTCCAAGTGTATTTGCACTATTCTAGAATTGCCAAGTGTCTCTTTGTGGTGCTGTTCCAGATTACCCAGGTGTCTTTGTGCTATTTTTCTAGTTCTGGACTCAGTGTATCATTGTCCTAGGACTCTCAAGTAGTTTAGCATTGGCCTAGGACTCTCAAGAATTGGCCTAGGACTCGAAAGCAGTGTAGTAAGAACGCCCTTTAGTGTTGAATGACTGTAATGTCTCAGTGTTCCCTATTTATAGGCAGTAGTTGTTGGTGTCTGGAAGGCCCCCAAAATAATAGTAGATTTGTCAACCTAACGGCTCGTTCACATCAGCGTTGTGAACTCCGTTCTGCAGGTTTCCGTTTCCTGCCTAAAACAGAGGCAGGAGACGGAAACCTGCAGGAGTCTCTCTCACCCATTCATTTGAATGTCCGGCCGTGAGCGGCGGTGAGCGTTTTAGGCTCTCCGCCGCGAAACCGGGTTTTATAATCCGGACACAGAGTCGGACATGCAGTACTCTGTGTCCGGATAAAAAAAAATCCGGTTTCGCGGCGGAGAGCCTAAAACGCTCACCGCCGCGCACGGCCGGACCCGGTCTGAGCTTTCCGACTTCTGCCATGCAGAAGACGGAAAGCTCAGAACGGACAGGAGAACGCTAGTGTGAACCTAGCCTTAAAGATGCATGACTAGTGGCCTTACCTCAAATAAGTGAAGGTAGGAGATATTGTCTCTTGGGTCCAGTTCAAATATCAGGATATGGTTTACTCCAGCTTTTCTCCAGCCATAGTTATTAATCCCCAAAAACAAGAAGAATTCAACAATCAAAAATCCTCCTCTGTAGAACCGTAGTAGAGGCCAAATGGTGATAACCCTGGGTGAATGAAAGACTAAAAAACAGAATAGTATGGGAAGTGAAAGACTGTCCCAGCCCTGCCCCTGCATATCATAAGGTTGTAACAGCCCTGCCCCTGCATATTATATGGTTGTCATAGCCCTGCCCCTGCATATCATAAGGTTGTAACAGCCCTGCCATGCGCTGCCGGTTGTCACAGTCCTGCTTCTGCGTATTATAAGGTTGTCTTAGCCCTGCTGCTGCATATCATAAGGTTGTCACAGCCCTGCCCCGTGTATAATTTAGTGACTATGACTCTTATGTGTCTTATTCTGCATAGGCTTTATCAGGGGTGCATAAATATTGGTGAAGGCCCCTGGGCACGTCATCCTAAGTATCTGTGTTAGGTAATACATGCCCATACACATTAGACAATTGCTGACAGATCTTACTGCTCCATGTCTCACATGGTCGCTCATCTCCTCCCTGATGTCTACTGTTGCACAAAATGTGGATGTTTTATTATAAAGGATGTCTGCTTTCCTCCAGTAACCTCTCCATATCCTGTATATAGTCTGTATCTTGACATTGCAGCTTTACTGCATTCACTCGAATTGTGCTGAGCTGCAATACCTGACTCATCCTATGTACAAGAGTGGTGCTGTTTTAATGTACAGTATGACATGCCTGATATTTGACTCCCATGGATATAAGTAGAGGTGGAGGTGCAGAGCAGATGCTTCAAGCAATAAACATTGGATTTCATCTACTTAGCAGTGTAGGAAGATGGCGCAATACAGATCCGAAAAAAAAGAAATTGCAACTAGGGGGAGAGATGAGTCAAAACTGATAGATTGTGTCAATGCTAATCTAATGTGTATGGACACCTATAAAGGGTGGTGGAGGCCCCTAGGCAATTGTATTTTTCCCACCCCCCAATAATCTGGCCCAGAATCATATACCTGTGATAATGATTAGCAAGAAAAAAGCAATGATAAGTCCAGAGAACATCCCGATACGGAAAGTGGTCCACATGGGAAGTGGCTGAAAAAAGACAAGAGAAAAAAAAATCTGATTCATTTAGTAGGTGTCTATTAAAGGGGAATGCACAGTAAATCAAGTAAGCCATGTAGTCATGTTAATTGTAAGAGTCCTTTCCAGAAGAACAAATCTTGGAAGCCTATGTTTCTTAGGCCAATGACATAACCCATCTGATTGGTGCTGTCAATCTGAGCCATTTGCTATTCTGTTTATCCAAGTCTGTTCAGCCATTCCAAAGATATAAACCCTTTAAGTGTTGATGCATATTAGGGTATACTAGGCAAGTTGGAGGTAACCCTGCATAATGGCACACCCCACCCCAGAGAACCTACAGTGTTTCCGCCCAATTGGCTAGCAAACTATGAGGGCTTATATCTTTGGAATGGCTGAATGGATTTGGATAAACAAAACACCAAAATGTTCAGGATGACAGTGCTGATCCTATGATGGATGTCATTGGGCTTTTCAGGCCTGGTGACGGGTCCCCGTTAGATCGCTCCCAGTTGATGTGAATGGACATCGCCTGTGTTGGTAAAAGTGGGGGGTGGTCCTTCCTAAATAGAAAGTGTGTTTGCAGTGTGTTGAATGGGGCCAGGCAGGCGGCTGGAGTTTTTGTGTAACTTGGGCACCCCCCTTCTCTTTCTTAAGATTTAAGGGAGATCTATCAATTGGACTATAATTGTAACTGGAATATAAATGCAAAGTATTCTCAGTAAAAGGTAAGAAATCGTCCCTTGTGAAGTTTATTTATTTATTTAGTGGGGAAGAGCTGGCACTAAAATCTTCTTTTTGCAGATTTATGAGTGGATGTAACATGCAGAAAGGCATTAACATAACGGCACATCAGCATTTTCCCCCCGCTGAAATGCTACTACATGCAAATTAAAATGGAGCATTAGAAGAGGCTGAAGAAATTTTATGATCATTAAAGTTTGTGACAGGCACACACTAAATCCTGCTACAACTGCGACTCAGGCGAAGGTGTGACTGTAACCGCTTTGTTGCCAGAGGGGCCTGCTGTGCATTGGGGGTGCTGGTTTCCTGGGATCGCTTATCTGAGTGATAAGCCATGGGACCCCTGAACCCCCTCCAGTCAGGACAACGACACGTCTTAGCTCCCCTCTTAGTTCATGTTGCTGTGTCTGGGTTCATACAAGGGGGTATTAATTGAGACCAGTGTCCCCTTCTGGGGGGTTTCTCCCCTTATTTTCTGCCGAATTTACAGGAAGCCATGTTCTAGGCTAGTGAGTCCTGGTATTTGTCATGTGCCTGTAGGACGTTGTATGATCATGCCTCTGTATGCTATCTATAATGCACCCCTGACAACCCTGGTGGTCACCAATATATTGTAATTGTAACAAGCCAGAAAATTAGAAGCTATATCTTTTAACTAACAAATTGGGTATCTAAAATAAAACCTGCTACTTACTATTAAATACCCATTTTTTGGGTGAAAATCCTCTTTAATCTTTCATGTCAGAGTTGAAGGTCACAGCAGCATCTACTGGCAGAATAGAGAGCTACATCTCATACTATATACTAAATATTATAAAACCCGTTATTATATAAATCACTAGGTTAGTCTCAAGCTTTACGGTGACTTTTGGTTTCGGCAAAACCTCAAATTTCCGGAGTAGCTGCGTGACTTATACAAGGAGAAGTTCTATCAACGTGGAAAATTTACAAGAATTTCTATCAGGTCACAGTTCTTACATTCTTGTCCCGATCATGGAGATCAGGACAATGAGCGATTTTACTGATACTTCTGTCATCCTTTCTCCATTGTTGATCCCTGATCACAGTGATCGGCACAGGAAGTGGTGTCTACATTCAGGTGGCTGCTGATTGGCTGTAGACGTGAAACTTCCTGTTGTTTTATAGGGCAGTATGGCCGGTGCTTATACTGGTATCTACTCTCTGGGTCCTGCAATATGATTGTGACTATTGTATGGAAACGTTTTATGATTTGTATAGCTTTATCAGATTTCATGTGCTGACACTGCTATTTGTCCTACACTTCTTAGATACACAAGTGAACATGGGCACCAAAGTGTAGGCACCGTGTGCTCCTGGGGTGCCAATATATGTATCACTGAGGACATAGGCAGGGTGCATGGGATTAACCTAAAGTTATGGCCAAAAATAACCTCAATAGGTGTACTACAGGGATATTGTACACTTGCTGGCAGGGGATTACAGGGGACCACGGTGAACTCAGCCTTAGCTTACCATCACATACCTACATCTTTTGTTTGCTTAAAGTCAGAGAACCCCTTTAAAGGGAGTGTGTCACCAGAAATAACATATCAACCCAGCCCGCAGATTGTTAAGGTTCACCTGAATCAGTATATGTTTTCCCTTGTGAATCGCTGCCTCTGTAGCCGAGATATCGCTGTTTTTCTTAATATGCAAAGTAACTCTTTGAAGCAATGGCTTCGACCATAGAGCTCATTTGCATATTGACAAAACTGTGATATCTCAGCAACAGAAGCAGCAATTCACAAGGGGAAAACACATTAGTTTAGGGTCACCTGAATCATATCTATCTGCAGGGTAGAGTGAGATGCTGGATTTGCTGACACACTCCCTTTAAATACCTACTGATAGATATCTCATGTCTATCCGAGCTCCCGGACAAACCCCCAACATTGGAGGAGATAGATAGTGCTCAGCAGCGTCTCGTATGTGCAGTGTGGTGCATGTCTTTCTATGCTTCCATGACTGGTGACAGATAGTGGCCACCATTGTCTTCACAGACGTAGTTACTCACTTGCTCAGTGCCAAGCGGTGGCACCTGCAGTCTCTTCATTGCCTTCTGCCTGTCTCCATGTTCCAGACGACTGGTAAAAAGGGTCTTAGCCGGAAAAATAGAAAGAATAGTAACAGGATCATAAGTTATTGACCTAGATGTGAAATTAGTCTGACCATCCACCTATAGTAGCCATCACATTGTACAAAGGTGCACCATCCATTGACAGCAGGGGGCACATTTTCTCATGTACAATAAAACAAACTCTTTCCTATCTTCATCTTGAGTTGGGCAACATTGCCAAGGGATTTGTCACTACCTTCTTTTTTCTCATGCCACTATATACCCATCTTAAATTTCATTCTGGCATTCTGTTCATGAACCAGGAAGCTCAGGATGAACGATATAAAAGAGACATTATGGAGGGAGTTTATCATCGCATCTACTCCAGTCTTCTGGAATGGATGGGTGACAATGCAGGGCTTCTTTAGCCCAAAAATGCATCTACATCCCCTGTTCAGCGAATGTGGATGGAGTGGGGACGGCTCAGCTTAACATATTTATTATACCATACGCCAAAGAACTTTGGCATATACAGTATATTTCCATTCTGGAGCCCGGGTGTGCCCCTTATTTATTGGGAAGCGAGAGCCTCTAGACAATTCAGGCGCACCTCATGACACTCGGCGGAACTCCAGTCTTAATAAATTTGTCATTATGTGACTGATACAAACTAATTTTCAACATTCTTTCTATTTTGGCCATTAGTTCTAACCTATTAACCCCCCGTCCCTTTAATTTTCGTTTCTGGTGGTAATTTTATTATCTCACTGCGGAGACGGCGTCTGCACAATAAACACCTCCCGGTTGTGAATATAACAAGTGACGAAGAAATAACCTAGCACCACCGCCGCACGCGGAAATGTCAGCATAGAACAGACATTATCAATCCAATGCAGACGCTGTGGGCATTGCCTGGCTGTCGGTGCCCGCTGGGACTCGGTAATTCCAGGACACACAGTGCTGACTGAGCAATAAAGCCCATCATGTCTGAAACCGCCGCTCCGCTACTTCTTTATATTCCCACGCATTAATATGAATCATGGCGGAAATGTATGTATGCATGCAAATGTATTCACACATTTATGTATGTATGGAAATGTATTAATCATGATTTCTGTATTTCTAGAGCAGGTGTCAAGTTCTGCGAGCGATACGCTACCTTACAGTCCCAAAACACAGGATTAGGGGCATACATAGAGGTACGCTTATGATAGATAATCACATCTGACTATTTGTCTGGCTGCTGTAGGACTACAAGTACAAGCATACTAGCCTGAGAGAGGCTAATGAAATGACTAGAAAGGCTTGAGTGGTTTAATTTCTGAAGAACTACAAGTATCAGCAAGGGCGAACAGGTTTGACGTATATTGCTGTATGAAGTATGAAAAAATATTCACACTCAGAAATTCTCGATTATTGTACTTTTTCTTTTTTTTTTTTAAATGCACGAAATAGTTTTAACTTTTAAAGGGTTTGTCCAGTTTAGGAAATCAATTCTGAGCTTATAGAGGAGGAGTCCTCCAGAATTTTTGGTAACAAAGACCATATCTCTCTTTCTCTCTCTGGAGGACCTGACCTGTCCTGTATTACAGAAAACCCATTGCTTTGAATGGACATTAGGTAATGTTTCATTTCCCTTGTGATGGCGCTGTAGAAAAATTGAACACTAAGGGCTAGTTCAGACGTGGGGCGCCTGCGCGGGTTTTGACCTGCCTTCCACGACCATCGCGGTCATAGCTTTCCCCTCCTATGTCGGCTCAAATGAATGAGCCGACGTAGGAGGGCGCTGCCACTAGGCGGAAGCCGCGGTCCAGCACGCCGCGGCTTCCGCCTGAAGAAAGGACATGTCGCTTCTTTTCTCCGCTAGCAGCAGCCCGCCGCTAGTGGAAAAAAGAAGCCCGGCGGTCTGCATAGACCACCATAGTAAAGGGGCGGATTTTGAAGCGAAATCCGCTGTCAAAATCCACCCCTTTGTTCACGTGTGAACGAGCCCTTACTGGCAGACTTAGATCTTAGTCAAATGACCAATGACCGTTTCTTACAGATCTAATGCCTGTGAAAAACAGACGTATCAGTTTGTTTTTACCCTTATTCACATGTCAGTAAAAAACAGCCAAGTGACTGCCAGTCCACATTTACTGTTTGAGATGTGCCAAGAACATACCTCAACATGGCACATATTGGTGGCATGCATCTGCGGGGTGGGAATCTACATGGGCCAGAAGCTAGTGTGAGTTAGGGAATAGCTATAGGGGCAGCAGCTTCTAATGGGACCTGACCCTAAGGGGGCCCCAGTAGAGCCAAGTAACACTACAGCCATTTGGTGGGATTGGCCAACAATGTTGGGTTTACAGGGACCTCCCAACTATCACGTGATGGATTAAATTGGGGGTAAAGAAGGTTTGGTCACATCAGATAGGCCACTGCCAGAGAAATATCTATGGTGAAGTGGGGCAGAGGGGGAGCTTGATAAGTCTGCACGGCCTTGTTCTCGGGTGCCAAGGAGTCCCACAAACCATAATGCTCTAGCCAGGGTATTCAGATCCAGTTAGGAGAAATAGATGTCAGCCAACTGCTACATATGCCAGGGTTATCCTGAGATTTTAGGCTAAACCCGCATGTTGCGGAAAAGCAGCTTCTTTGTTGCCGATTTTGTTGCATTTTTTTCAGCCAAAGCCCGGAGCAGAATGAGCAAAAGGTAGAAGTATAAGAACTTCCTATGTATTTCCCATTCCTTTTGTAGCCATTCTTGCCTTTGGCTCAAAAAACCGCAACAAAATCTGCAACAGAAAAAGCTACGTTTCTGCAACGTGGGGCCTCAGCCTTTGAAACTATCCTAGCAAATCTGACTTGTCCTTGTGTGTGTTATACTTCTTTTTGTGACATGGACTTGCCAATGTGCTGGCCATGACCCTATTTTATGACCTGACTTGCAGTTACGGGAACATGTCTCCAGGTCTGGTAGATTTGCCCACTTCCAGGACCTCTTTTCACAAGTCTTCTAGATGTCTCATGTGCTATGCTGGTCAACTCTCCTGGACACAAGTCTCCCAGACTCAGAAGAGTGTTCCCAAGCTATATACATAACATGAGCACTTCGCTTCGGTCACATCTGAAAAGAGGGCATGGTGGTCACCTTTTCATGCCAATGTCAAAAAAGGAGGTGTGGCAATGTCTAAAAAAGGTCCAGCCACTCCTATAGGAGATGGGGCTTAGGTTTACAAAAATTTGCTGTTCTCCCTGATCTCCTTTGCTAAATGTTGACAAGTATGGTATGTACAAATCTTGCCCAAAAAGTGGGTATTCCCACCCAATTTGGGGGCAGAATTTTGGAAAAATTGAAATCTTGATGACCACATTGCTATCTCGTGTATGGTCGGCTCTGGTTTTATTCAAATGTTGCCTTATGGCTCCTGGTACGAGAATATAATTTTGGGTCCGCAAAAACATTTGATGCTGCTTAAAAAATGTCACTATAACTTCTTTAGAGAGGTCCTTTTTCTATTCCTACCTCTGCGCCCATAATCTAAGGAGCGCCGCTTCATCAGAATTGTGGGTCTATCTACACGTCTCACATGAGGAGCAGTTTAGCTACTCCAGACTTGCAACGCATCGCTCCTTGAGAATTTATCTCCTTCCATCTTTACCGTCACATTTGGCTCGTCGGGGGTTAACAGGCGATCGCCCCTCTTGTGAATATTTTCAGCTTAACATAGGTACATTGAGAGCCGAGCCGCGAAGTACAGGGCTCAATTAGAACACATTCACTTCTGACTGCCTATTTATAACCGCGGAGTGAGACTTTTTCCACAGTTAATTAACACGGTGTTCTAGAGTGAAATATCATTGCCAGCCAAGGAATAACACTTTTGATGTGTAAATTCCAGGCGAGGGGACGGTCTAAAGTGACCTGAATACATTTTATTAGCCTATAATAAGGCAAGTTGTGGCGGTTCACGAAGATATTAACATTCACCACGAGAAAGAAAAAAAAAATGTTTGCTTAAGTTTGAGAATGAAATTAGATCTCGGTGAAGGGGAAGAAGAAGAATTGCCAAAAAAAAAAAAATTATTTCTATGAGATGGATTAATCCGAACACCGATGTGATCTCACACGTTGGTTATAAAGCATAAATTACGCGGCTGGGGGAAGATTGGGCTGTTTGGGGGCCGTGTGATTCAGCAGAGAATAGTACAATGCTATCTCCGTCCTAGGCTTTGATTAGACATTTGTCCATGCCAACAATAGCGCCATCACAATGGAAGATGAAAGAAGGGGAAAATTAGAATCTGAAGCTGCGGATCTGATGCTTTATGTAGCGACCCGGTGGAGTGTAATGGTAGCCGGAGTCAGGACGGGAAGAGATCGGCACAGAGATTGGTGAAGCCTCATGGAAGCATCAGGAATGGTGACATGTAGCATCAACACCGGGTACACAGACCAGACCATGGACAGCTCCAGCCCAGCTGGGGTCCTACTAATGATCCTGATATAGTAGACAAGGCAGGACAAGTGGTTTGCTCAGTTATTGGTGAAGATTCAAAAAAACATCAGAAGATGGTCATGCTTGGTGACATTTAGCATCAATACCTGGTGCACATACCCTGAACACCTCCAGCCCAGCTGGGGTCCTGCTAATGATCCCTATATACTGTAGTATACAGATGTAGACAAGGCAGGACAACTGGTTTTCCCAGGGATTGGTGAAGATTCATAAAGGCATCAGAAGATGGTCATGCATGGTGAGATGTCAAATCAATGCCTGGTGCACAGATCATGCCTTGGACTCCTCCAGCCCAACTAGGGTCTTGCTAAATAATCCTTATATAGCATACGGACAATAGGACAACTGATTTGCCCAGAGATTTGTAAAGTTTCAAAAAGGCATCAGAAGATTGTAATGCATGATCAGATGTCAAATCAATATCTGATGCACAAACCACACCCTGGACAACTCCAGTTCAGCTGCGGTACTATTAATGATCACAAGATAGTATACAGGTATACACAGGGAAGTGATTAGCCCAGGGACTGGTGAAACCTCATTTAGGTATCAGGAAAAGGAAAGAAGATCAAGGCAGTCATGTATGGTGAGATGTTGCATCAATTCCATGGCCACCTCCAGTTCAGCTAGGGTCCTGTAAATGATCACAGTATAGTATATGTATATAGGCAAGGCAGGATGGGGAACTGAATTGTTCAGCAATTGGTGAAGACTCAAATAGATATCAGGAGAAGTGGAATAGGTCATGATGGTGATGTGTTGCATCAATACCTAGTGCATAGACCATGCCCTGGACACCTTCAGCATAGTTGGGGTCCTATTAATAATTTCAAGAAGGTTTTCCAATATGTTGATGCATTGCTTCATTAGTTTGTGGCCCTATTAAAGGGCCCTACATGGCACTTTTATTGGTTTGGGAGGCATATTGGACTCGACTGGCTCCCTTGGTAAATCTGTTATGATAGTTAACGACTCCAGCTGGGCTAGAGGTGTCCAGGGCATGAGCTGGGCTGATTTTGTTCAGGGCATGGCCTGTGCACCAGGTATTGATGCATCATCTCACCATGTATGACCATCTAGATCTTCTCCATTTAGAGTCTAGAGCAGGGGTAGGGAACCTTCGGCTCTCCAGCTGCTGTGAAACTACAACTCCCAGCATGCTCCATTCACATCCATGGGAGTTCCAAGAACAGAAGAGCAAGTATGCATGCTGGGAGTTGTAGTTTTGCAACAGCTGGAGAGCCGTACATTCCCTACCCCTGGTCTAGAGCCTGAAAGACCACAAAAGCCCCTCTGTCCCATAGGACGACACCAGTGGCCCTGTTACAGATTCTGCCTGGGAGGTACGCCTCTGCTGGGAGCTGTATATGCATACCGCTAATGCTGGTGATGTAACAAGACAGCCTAGATGCCATCTTGATGATCCATATGGCATTTGTTAGAACGGCAGAGGAGGGAAGCTCAGTCTAAGGCCAGGAATAAGGTCCATTGTGTGGTCAGTCTTACCTCCACTTCCTGTATGAGCTGATCAGTCTTTGTACTGGTGGAAAATGGAGCCGTGTCGAGGTAGCCCATCCGCCATTCCAGCCCCCGCTGTGTGCCAAAGAGTTCATCATGCTTCTCTGTGATTTTCTTAAATCCCATGTAATTTAAATTCTGTCAAAAATGGGAGCGTAATTGTAAAATGTGGTGAAAAACGAAAGGGATTTAGTGACACATTTTGTTTTTTTGCATTGTAAAAAGGAGGCATGGCAGGCCCCCAAAATGGGAATGACCTTGCCAAATGTGCATAAAAGAGTTGTCCTAGATAAGATACAAGGGTCTGCTTTTTTCCTCAAAAAACAGTGCTCCTCTTGTCTATGGACTGTCTGGTATTGCATTATAGCTCCGTTCACTTGAATGGCAATGTGCTTTACAATCCCTTTAAATTTTAACCTCATCTCCTCTTGCTGCTGAGCATCTTTGTCGGTCATGCAGCAATGTCAAGAAACATGTACTATTGGGGGGCATTAGAATAGAAACTTTTTGGGTGACTCTTTGTGTAGTGAAGTAGAATAAAAAATTGTATCGGGACAGAAAGTTGGACTGGCCCATCTGATTGCCAGAGGCTCCTCCAGGGGGGCCCATGCTCTTCCAAAATAATGGCCCAGCAGAAGTCACCCAAGTGTAAAGGGTTGGAGGGTGAACCCGGGATCATTTTATCTCATGGGCCCAATGATGCTGAGTCTGACACTGAATGTACCATATTGTCCAGGTCTTGAACACTACAGTGCAGAGGGCCTTTCTTTATGCTGCCATCTTGTGGACACATTGGTAATTACTACTTTTATCTTTATTTCCAAACATTCAATACATTTAAATGAATTTTCCACTTTCTCATGGATATGTACCAGACATCCTTTATCTTGAACCTCCCAGACTCACCCTGATTTTGTCATAGTATTGCTACAGATTTTGGTGGTTCCGTGTCCCCACCCCCTCCCCCCATAACCAATACCTGATAATTCTGCAGTAAGACCAGGCTGAAGTACAATTCACTGAATGCCAGCTTGAGATCTGAGAGAGATTTGTTCTGTGACCTGTGAAAGGACCTTTTTCTATAGAAGAGGGTAGAGCTGTCCTTGTCCTGGGCACCCGTCACCATGTCTAGCTCCGCCTCCAGCGCTGTAAACCGCCTCTGAGCTTCGGCTAGTTTTTCTTAGTGGGGGAACAAAATAAGACCAAATGTAATTATTTAGATATAACTTGGGTACAAAGTAAACCCCGTATCAGGGCCGCACCTCACCTGAGTGGAAAATATTCACTTTTGTGATCTCCTTCTCACACATGTGAAAAAAACGCTCGACGCAGGACATATAGTGTCGCTGGAGGGTGGAGGCGTCACAGTCTGGAAATGTAAAAGAGGGGACTTTAGAAACATTGCAAAATCAACTTTAAAAGGGATATTTTCGGTTATACTGCTAGTGTGTTACGTATAGCGCATGGTCTGAGGGGGCGGAGCATGGCGGCGATTTCTCTTTGATGTTTTTTGAGTCCTTGTGTCACACTCCGCCCCCTCATATCCTGTACTTAGACATTACATAGTGTAGTGGTGTTGCCTGGGGGGGCCCTTTAATTAGGCCCCAATAACATGTATAAGTGAACATATGCAATGGTTAGCTCGGCTTCTTCGTTTTTTCCCTCTCACTTCATAATGTCATAAGTATACCACTGACTTGAAGTTATAGCTGGTATTATACTTCAGAGCTGCAATCAAAATTCTACTGCAAGTAACCGGAAACATTCAACCAGCTTTGTAACAATAATACAGAGATTCCCCATGATCTGTGGTAGTTCAGCCACCAGGACTGTGCCAGTAGGTACAATGAAGGGGCTGTGGTACTTCTGAGAGCTCCTTCATTGTTCGGTCAGTGGCTGTGCCCGATACTGCAGCTTGTCTCAGTCACATGGGACTGAGCGTGAGCACTGTGGGTCCTTGTGTTTGGTGACTGGACACCACCAGCCAAACATCAATGGTCTATCCCATACTGGTCAACTTTTTTATATAGATGTCCTGGAGCCCACTGCAAAGATTTTCAGACAGCCATATCCTTTTTAGTAAAGCCCCACCCCATTTTGGGCAGGACACAACCTCTTTTCATTGCACATTGTGCCCCTTTTCATGACATGGACACCAAATATGGCTGTCATGCCTCTTTTTCTTGTAAAGACAGGCACATAAAGATGGCCTTCTCCTCTCTGGGCTCTAGCGTATGCCTACATCACATACTGAACCCAGGAGATTTGCCCTCTTTTCTGGAACTCTGGGCGGCCATGCCTTTTTGTCGGAACCTCTTGGATGTTTCTGGTACATTGGCAAGCATCGCCTATCCTGGAGCCAAACCATCCATGTAAGAAGAGATTGTCTCTTGAAAATCATCACCTATCCATGACTGCTGTGGCCCCTCAGGGGTCCCAGGTTTCCCATTCCAGAGGAGTAAATGAGGTGGGGGTCCTGCTACTTGACTTCAATGCCTATGGGACCGATGGAATTAACCGAGCGTTGTAGGTCACTATCTTCATCGGTCTCATGAAGTGGTAGAGCGCAACCTTGACCACTGCTCTGTTCAAACACCTCCAGAAAAAGGGGCTTTGGACCCCCATTCTACCAACCAATGGGAGCCCCACCAATCATACATGTATGATATCTTTAAATTTTGTAATTATCATTATATCCCTTTAATAATCACTGGAATTTTTTGCAGATGTGATGTCCCATATAGGGGGCGCATCTACCTGGATGGGCACAGGATGTATACAGGAGGGATGGGTTCCCTGCAGTAGTCAGTGTGTTCTCGGTTTCTTGAGGAGCTCATTAATTCAGGATATGCATCAGCGTAACTGTCAACAATCTTTGACCCAAGGAAGGAGATGCCGGCTGCTGAAGGTTTATCTGAGATCATAATATCTTGTGCAAACTCAGCCGCTTTCATCGAGATTCACAGGAGAACAAGATTCATACACATGGAAACAAGGAGCCGGGGATATCTAGAGTCAACAAATTATCTTCCTGATCCGCCAGCAATGAGTTTATTTAAAATGCTCCTGTAATCCATATAAGCGGAGGGTTATTTCTGTGATTCCGCAGATACCGTGGTGGGGGAGGGGCGGCCCATATACAATAGGAACTTGGAAACCAGCTGATTGCTGTAGAGAGGCTCGGCAATGACAGAGGCGATAAATAACGCGCGTCTCCACCCGGGATATATTTATTCATGGGTGCGATCATTGTCTGTGTATAAATATGGCAGCGCAAGGGATTTATGTTGATGGGTTTTTCAGGGTCACAAAATACAGGACCACAACGATTTCCCGTAAGTTATAATATACACGTGTCACCTATCCTGGGGAGAGGTTGTGCCTAAAAAGTATTCTGTCTGCCGGATACAAGCGGCAGAGGGTCCATGTGTAATATCTGGTCCCAATAAGGTATCCTAAATGATGCCACACCGCACGCGGATGGCAGAAACAGGAATGCTGTATGCAATGGCAGGATGTCAATAGACCTATATAAGTCTTCTCTTGTCATAATTCTATCATGGGTATGGTAGATCTCTGACATCTTGTGGTGTTTACTCTCAAGCCCTGTGCAGTCTGGGTCCAAGCCAAGTCTCCCGTCAGGTTGGCTGGTTTGAGGTGGGGATCTCCTCTCTATAGGCAGACCCCACTAGTACTCCCTTTGGGCCTGCTACGGCTGTAAGAGTTTATAGAGTTACCTACAGACTATATTCACAACTGGCTGCTTTATGCTTTTTACCAAAATATGTAGATGACTGGACAGATCCTGTACCCATTAGAGGTCAATGTCCCCAAACTCTGGAATCATAGAAGGACAAAATATCTAAAGGGGTTTCTCACCATAGACATGTCAGTAGGACAAGAATATGGTCCAGGGATGCTCGCCAATGGAATGGGAATGCACTTTTTAGATGGGACTATTAACCTATGTCCTTAACATTGGTCAAAGCATTGAAGATCTTATGAAAACCTTCGTACGTGTCCGCTGGGCAGATTAGAAGACGTGAATGCCTTGGTGATGGTTGCCAGGCATTAGAAACTTTTCAAAGAAACTTTTCTCCTGAGTATGTGAGGACACTGGTATCCTCATGTGTATCTCACAGCAACAAACAGTCTAGTTCTCCAGTTCCTTTGTATATAAAAGGAGCTCATTGTACAATTAACAATTCCTGGCACGTCCCAATTGTTATGTGTTTAACCATGGAGATTTCAAGTAAAAACTGTTAGCAGAAGCAGCTTGTAAACATCCACAAATCCAGCACATGTCAGCAGCTCCTGCCAACATCTGAACAACCTTTCAGTGGCAACTCATGAATATGGGCTGGTATAATCCAGCTCTGCCCTTTCCAGATGCAGCAAATGAGGCTAAGGATAGAAACAGAGGGGGAAACGCATGTGATGGAGGAAACTGGGACACTTTAGTGGGACAACAGGAGGTCTCTGGTTCTTCATGTTCGGAATGAGGAGGATCCACCATGAATATAAAGAAGCTCCTCTTATTCTCTGGTAGGGTTTCTTGGTAACACTGAGATTGGATTGAGATGGTGACTGGGTCAAGATGACACATGAGATAGGAATGAGAAAGTTCAATTCAGTTGCAGACTGAATGCAGTTGTAGACCAGTGGTCTTAAACCTTTGAGTGGTCCTAGCTTGGTGACCACATATGACACAAGAAACGAGTGAGATTTCTTCCATGCTCTTCTTATTGGTACCTTCTTGGTTGACACACATACTTGCCATCAAAAGAACAGATCTATCATGAGATATTGACATGGCTCATCATCCACTCCCATGGTTGAATGTGGCTTGTAAGATGGGGACCATGGTAGCATACACTGGTAATAGGTAATTCCATAGATTGTGTAATGGTGGGTTAGTGTTCGAGTTTCCTGCTTGCCTTGCAGTACTAGGGCCATGACTTTGTACACTCTTCTGTTGTTTGTAGAGGTTTCCATCATATTTCTTCCACATGTACAACATGATTATGTTTTATCAGCTTCTTAAACTATGTGTTCTACATGGGCATACATGCTTTAGATATGGACATTAGTTCTTGACTGTCATAGGAGAAGTCCTAGGTTCTTGTAGTTTTGGGCCATTTTTAGCCTCTAAGGTGATGGTTTGGGTCTATAGTATGGTGGAAATCTATGATTATGAGCAGTAAGTGCCTATGGAATAGCTTGGCTGCAGATCATAAACTAATAGCACCTCAATATCAATTAGAAGAGCCCCTGATGATAAGATGTAGCTGAGGTTTGGAACAAACTTCTAGCAGATATAGTTGGGAAATTAATGTAAGTAAGCCTGGGATAAACATGTAAGATCGAATAATGATAGACTAGATGGACAATGGGGTCTTCTTCTGCCATCGGTCTTTAGCAGAAAGTGTTAATTTTCCCTGGAGCACCCCTACAGGATAAATGAATCATTACCAGACCCTCCAAAGAAAGACCATTTTTGTTTTCTCTCCACTTTGTTTATAAGATGAAAGTCCTGTTTTTCCTGGAAGACCCTTAAAGAGGACGTGTTACATCATCTGGCATCCATGGTTTTCTATACCACTGGAAAGTTGACAGTGCGCTGAATTCAGTGCTCTCTCAGCTTTAACGGTACTTACCCAGGTCTTGAAGATATTGGTGCCGCTAGATTCAGCAGCGACATCCCTTCACTGTCAGAAGGGGGACCTTAATATTCAGCATCATCGTTGGGTGCTAAGGAATTCCCCCTCTGACAGTTCAATGCCATGGAAGAGTACTGTTGGGGGGCATTCAGCGCACTGTCAACTTTCTAGCAGTATATAATACCATGGATGCCAGAAGACATGAGAGGTCCTCTCTAAAGGGTCTTGTAATAGATATCTAAACCAAACAATACTTTATATGTACACAATGGTGAGTTGAGTTAATGGAAACAAGCAAAAGTCCTGTACGGCTATATTCACACAACCGTGCTGATTCTTGGACATGATTTGTCATGGTCGGGTCAACACTGGTGAGATCTCCATTTTTTTCAGTGGCAAAGTCAGGTCTGTGAAAACGGAGCTATGTTTCCGATTCATCAAAAAGTAGAGCACTCTCTATTATTTCATGGGCAGCACTTGTCCTAGTACATTGGTAGTGTGAATAGAGCTTAAGGGGCCATTCACACTGCCAAAAATGGAGATGAATTGGAGGACGATATCCTCAGATTCCCTCCTCAAGTTGCAGCCCTTTGGTATCTTTCCGCCATTGGATAGACCCATATAAATGAACCCATTTGGCAGGTAGTCTTGTGCTGTGGACCAGCCATGGACTCTGGGGTTATTTTTTTCAACATCCTGCTCCAATCTCTGTCTTCCATTGAAAACATTGGGAGGCAGAATCTGGGTTGAATCTGCCTCATAATCAGTGTCAAATTCCTCAGTGTAGGCATACCCTAAGGAGAAGTTCATATGGAGGAATCTGCCCCCAAATGTGTGGCAAATTCTGTCCCAAATCTGCCTCTCATTACTTTCAATGGGAGGCAGAGATCTCAACAGGATGCAGAAAAAAAATCTGCGCCCTGTTTGGTCTTGTCGTGGATCCTGCGACTGGTTAGGTCCATTCATTTGGATCAGCAGAGGAAATCCGCAACAGGGCTGAATATGGTGGCGGAAAAAGAAGAGGAATTTCTCTTCATTTTCCTCCATGTGAACTTAATCTTTGGTTATATTCTGCCTCAAAGACATCTTCAAAAACAGTGGAAAAAAGAAGCGTTCCACCCTATTCTAAGGCAGAAGAAAACGCTCCAAATCCAGTTGAAATGAATCTTAAAATGCATCAAATCTTCAAATAAAAACCGCACTGAATTAAAAAATGCTTAAAAAAAAACCGAGCTGATGTTTGAGGCTGCTTTTTCAGCATGACATAAGAAGCAGTGTGAACTAACCCCCATAAGGACATCCTCCTGTTCTCATCCAGTAGCTTCTCCACAGGGGATCTAGTCGAATTTCTCGCAGCACATATTTCACCCACCAAAGAGTGTGATGTGATGGATGCAATCTCCTTGAAGGAGTCCGTTTACCATGATGGTTATTAGCCGGGCCTAATCTTACGAGCGGCTGAGGAACTTTGCGAGATGATGCAATTAATGTTTAAGCTTACACTACACATTAGCACATATGGGAGCAATAGAAAGCAGCAATATTAAATTTAATGGACTTGGCAATTTGCAGGCGGCCTCTCTTGGTATTCTCCGGGTACACCCAGGTGGAGGGAAGAATAACAATCGGGATATATAAACAATTTCAGCGACCAGCAGGGATTTCACATACAAAGAAGACTTATTAAGGCTGTAGGATTGATGGATTATGTATAGCGCATTCAGCAACATTTATAGATTAACAGACAATGTTAAAGCGCCGGCGCCCCAGCAAGGAGTTATTAGAATTGAAGGATTTTGCAGGTGCTTTATTTTGCTTGACTAAAGCGGCCTCCTGATGTGTCACCGTCTCATATTTTACGTAGGTTACCTGCAATTATAGAGGAGGATTATCATATGGTTTACATCATTTAAAGAGACAGCGCACTCTTTATTCATGAGGGTGGACTTGGGTGGAGCCACTTTTTGTAGGCCCAAACCTATTTCCTAGGGAGGTCTACCTGTATTTATCTTCTGGAGATGTCTGAGATGTGATCCCTACTGAATACAAAATAGAAGGCGCTGTTATGTTTGGTAAAGGTTGGCTGAACTTGTCGGCTTTGGTGGGGCTAACCCACTAACCTATATGTCGGCAGATGTTGGGAGAGATATGGATTGGAAAATTGGATTTCTGATTTGCAGGTGGTTTTGCCTTCTTCTGGATCAACCCATTCAGTTTATAGGTTGAATATGAAGAACTTGCAATTTTATTCAACCTTCTAATATGGGTTGTAAATGGAATTTTTGAGATGGTCTCTCCACAGAAAAAGGATCTGTGCGGGGTTGGGGTGTCAGACTCCCATAGACCACATGCTGATAACTCATCTGGATTCTGCATTTGTTTTTGATGGCCCGTTCTGGATTCTGCATTTGCTCAGGTGGCCCAGTCTGGATTCTGCATTTGTTTAAGTGGCCTGGTCTGGATTTTGCATTTGTTTAGGTGGCCTGTTCTGGATTCTGCATTTGCTCAGGTGGCCCGGTCTGGTTTCTGCATTTGTTTAGATGGCCCGTTCTGGATTCTGCATTTGCTCAGGTGGCCCAGTCTGGATTCTGCATTTGTTTAGATGGCCCTTTCTGGATTCTGCATTTGTTTAGGTGGCCCGTTCTGGATTCTGCATTTGCTCAGGTGACCCAGTCTGGATTCTGCATTTGTTTAGGTGGCCCGTTCTGGATTCTGCATTTGCTCAGGTGGCCCGGTCTGGATTCTGCATTTGTTTAGATGGCCAGTTCTGGATTCTGCATTTGCTCAGGTGGCCCAGTCTGGATTCTGCATTTGTTTAGGTGGCCCGTTCTGGATTCTGCATTTGCTCAGGTGGCCCAGTCTGGATTCTGCATTTGTTTAAGTGGCCTGGTCTGGATTTTGCATTTGTTTAGGTGGCCTGTTCTGGATTCTGCATTTGCTCAGGTGGCCCGGTCTGGTTTCTGCATTTGTTTAGATGGCCCGTTCTGGATTCTGCATTTGCTCAGGTGGCCCAGTCTGGATTCTGCATTTGCTCAGGTGGCCCAGTCTGGATTCTGCATTTGCTCAGGTGGCCCAGTCTGGATTCTGCATTTGTTTAGATGGCCCTTTCTGGATTCTGCATTTGTTTAGGTGGCCCGTTCTAGATTCTGCATTTGCTCAGGTGACCCAGTCTGGATTCTGCATTTGTTTAGGTGGCCCGTTCTGGATTCTGCATTTGCTCAGGTGGCCCGGTCTGGATTCTGCATTTGTTTAGATGGCCAGTTCTGGATTCTGCATTTGCTCAGGTGGCCCAGTCTGGATTCTGCATTTGTTTAGGTGGCCCGTTCTGGATTCTGCATTTGCTCAGGTGGCCCAGTCTGGATTCTGCATTTGCTCACGTGGCCTGGTCTGGATTCTGCATTTGTTTAGGTTGCCCAGTCTAGATTTTGCATTTGTTTAGGGTGTGTGTGTTTTATTTTGGTAGTCTGTATTCCTTTTCTGGTATGATGTAGGGGAGCATATGCATTACTTGTGATTTGTTGTAGATCAGGTACTTTCTGTTGACTGGTATGCCATAGAACCGTGTAGATCACCGTTTCGCCAACCCTGGTCTATACTCTACTTTCCCAAACTCAATTTTGACAAAAATAAGTGACAATTGCGTCACCTCTGCTTCTTGGGAATCTGACTAGAAATTTTTAATTTCAAATTTTTTAATTTAAGAAAAAAAAACCCTGAAATATAAATGAAGGTGAAGAGGTTCGTGCTGTGTGTGTAGCGTCTGCGGCAGAGAAGTGACGGAGCTTCTCCCCGAGTGTCTACATTATTGATGGTGGCGAATGATTTCATATTTAATCGTAAGACTATTAATTACACTGCGGAGGAACCATACAATCCCGACTTGTCTCGCCAGCTCAATTATTTAGTGATGTACCATATTTTAACAGAATGCCAGAGACGACATTAACACAACCATTCTCCCATTAAATGCCATTTGTCATAGGGGAGAAATGTAAAAAAAATGACAAAAGAAAAATGTGATCTATTTCGCAGATATGAAATTAAATGTTGAAGATCCGGAGCAGCGCTCGTCTGGCCAAATAAGGTAACGTAAAAAAAAAATTATGCGGTATTTTATACCTGTTGGAATGTCTGACTGCAATGACAGGGGAAAGGGTTAAGTACAAGAATTTTCTAGCAAAACTGGTCCATTGTTAGGGCTAGGGCTACATGGCGACTTTGGCTGCGACGCTAATGTGTATGATGTGACTCCATTCACTTACATTAGTGAAGGGGTTGCATGGCGATCTTTTCAGCCAAAGTTATCATGTAGCCCTAGCAATATATATATGGTGCAGGGTCAGCGGAGGCCTGACAACGAAATTTTCTTTAATGTCTTGCACTGCCTCCTAAACCCCTGCCCTTAGCATAATGGGTTAATAACTTCAGTCCAGAGTTTAGTGAGCACAGTGGCGCCCTCTAGTTCAGTCATTAGGGCATGCCCTAATCACATGTCACTCTGTATACGCCACAGTTATGGGGTTGCTGTAGGATGACCTGTACAGGGTTGGAGGAGGCCTGTCAATGTAATTTTCTTTGCTGTCTTGCATTGCGTCTTAAACCCCTGCCCTAAGCATAACGGGGTGTTGGCATTTATACTGAGTAACGCGGCGCTGATTCCGGCACGATAACTCGCATAAGAATCAGAGCTGCAAAACAGAATCCCATTGACTTCAATGGGTTCCGTTTAACGCGCGTAACACATTGAAATCCATGGGTTAAAAAGCCTCCCATTGATTTCAATGTATTACGTGCGTTAAACTGAACCCATTGAAGTCAATGGGATTCTGTTTTGCAGCTCTGATTCGTATGCGAGTTATCGTGCCAGAATCAGCGCCAGGTTACTCCGTGTGAATGCCCCCTAAGAGTCAGAGGAGGCCTATTAACGAAACTTTCTTTGGTGCATTGTACTTCCACCTAAACCCCTGCCCTAAACTTAATGGGGTGTATAAGTTCAGTCCAGAGTTCAGTGATCACAATGGCGCCCTCACTAGGGCATTCCGTCATCACAGGTCTTTCTATATACGCCATTGCTACGGGGTCGCTGTAGCATGGCCTGTGTATACTTCACTGGATGGTGAGGTGCACAATGGAGAATGCTCGGAAGTCCTATCTGGTACATCCCCGTTGGCAGTGAAGGGGTGCCTCTTCCCCATCACGCCTTCATCTTGTACCATCGAGCTAGATCCTACAAATATCTCCCCATATTGTGCTAGGAATAGTCTCGCTGCACAATGAGCGCGTCCTGACCATTTGGCGTTTCGCTATAGACCAATTCATTGCAGAAGCTAAATTAAAATCCTATTGTGCTGTGTTGTTAATATTTTATGCCCTTGTTTTTGAGCAGTTATTACGTGGCATTGTGCCCAATCTGAGTCAAACTTCACAACCATCTGCGGAGGTTCAGAAATAGCACAACTGAGCGGCTTCATTTCCCCTTCAGCTAACCTTCTGGACCCGAGCGGCAGGACCGGGAGGAGGGCGTCAAGATCATAGGTAACACATGAGCCGCGACGGAGCTTTCTGACAGTCAGAGGTGTAACCTGATGGTGTGATCGCACCCGGGCCTAGGAGCTCGAGAGGCCCAGAAGATATCTCTGCCCAATATGAGGAGACCAGCGCTATACACTATACATTAGACTTGTATGGCCTGGGGCAGATTTTGTATTGGGGTCCGAGAGGTTCATGTTACACCTCTGCTGATGGGGCCCTCTTTGGCTGCAATGACTAAGTAATGAACTAGGGCCCCACCTAAAGAGAGAAACGACCGAGTCATGTATATAGCATTGAATGCTATATACACTGCTAATACTACTGGGCACCAGGTTCTAAGCACAGGATTAAGATGGCGCCTCCTGACGGGGCATTAAACAAGGCACTGGGTACCACCTAAATCCCACTGGTCACAGTACATACCACTCAGTCACTAGGAACTGGCATTGCATATTACATTAGAAAAACATGACTACAGCGCCACACCTGTCCATGGGCTGATTATGGTATTGCTGCTCACATTTATTGATACGAATAGAGCAGATCTGAAATATCGCACATATATCATGCCTTATGCCAGGTTTACAAGGCTTCAAATGTAGTATATTTGACACAAATCTGTGGTTTACATTAAAAAACCCAAAAAACTGGTCAGAAGTGTCTGAAGTGCATCAGCCGGAGATCATTCACTTCATGTGGCAGTGATGTAGTCCATTGTGACCTGATCACTCGGCTCGGCTCGGCTCGGTACAGGACAGCTCTGATACACTGTCACAAGCCCTGCAGTTGTGTGATCATCCCATGACAAAGACGGCTGGCAGACATCTTTAATGAGGGATTCAGACGCAAAGTAAAAAGGGATGTTAACATTTTTATCTACTGATGTCCATAAAACGTAAAACTCACCGGAACATCGAAATCCTCGAGTTGTCTCCTAACTGGTTGAGGAAAAGCTGGGAGATAATCAGCGTGGCCGTCACCACCCCTCAGGGGTTGTCACCCAACTTTCCCAGATGTCTGAATGGAAGGCTAGAATAGGTATTTTGTTTTTAAGAAGGGAATGCTCTCTGCAGTATGTCACATGTACAGTACATTGCTCTTTTGGGTTTCCCCTCCATTTTGGGGTACTGTAGGAGTCGTTCTATCTCCGCAGGTTCACTTTACAGACAGGTTTATCTTTCTGCCTGGAAACAAGTATTCAGCTAATCTTACCTTCTGGAGCGAAGCTTTTATCAGCCGCCTCATACAGCACGTCCTTCAGTGCCTGCCAGCGAGAACAAGAGACAAGAGGATGCTGGGACATGGCAAGTTATCTCCCAGATTATTAAACATTGACAAAGCTCCGACCCATGTAAGATATGGCGAAAAAGGATTTGTGACCCAACAACTTATATATAGGGTGTGTGGATTGTGTTATCACACCACAACTATACTGTGTGTGTGTGTGTGTGTGTGTGTATATATATATATATATATATATATATATCTGCAGGGTGTGCGGACTGTGCTATCACACCAATGAAGGTACAGAAACAAAATTAAACATCTTTACAAAAGGGCGGAATGTAAGGCTGCGTTCACACGGAATAACGTGTCGCACATTCTGACACGTAAACACGTGTCAGAGTGAGCACAGTAAAACAGAATCCCATTGACTTCTATGGGTTCGGTCTTATGCGCGCTACCCATTTAACTCAATGGGAGACTTTTTTACCTATTGCTTTCAATGTGATATGCGTGTATCACATTGAAAGCAATAGGTAAAAAAAAAGCGCCTCCCATTGAGTTCAATGGGTAGCGTGCGTAAGACCGAACCCATAGAAGTCAATGGGATTCTGTTTTACTGTGCTCACTCTGACTCGTGTTTAGGTGTCAGAATGAGCGGCGTGTTACTCCGTGTGAACGCAGCCTTACATTGACTTCCATTTTGTGTATACAGCTCCTAGACAGCGCTATGGGTCTCCATGGCTAGAGACTACAAATCCTGTGTATTCTGATCCTGCTGTCATATATTATTTTTTCTCTCTTTATCTCCCTCCTTCTATGCTGTCGGTAGGTGAGCACAAGGTGTGGAGTGATATGTGACTGTAGGATCAGACTACTCGTTTGTAATGTAGAACCATGGAAACAAATAGATCTAGAGAGAGTGAGAAATGGTGATGTATTATCCTTATCAGTGACCCCTCACTAAATAACACCTCTAAATTGGTAGTTCAGTTACCTGCTATTAATGACCTATTTTCATGATAGGTCCAACACCCAGGAACCCTGCTGATCAGTTGTTTGTAGGAATTTGTGCAAGTGCCATGACCCCTTCAGTACTCACATTGCATGGTCATATGTGATGCAAACAGTGAAGGGGTCACAGTACTCACTCAAACACACAATCCCTTCAAACAGCTGATCTGCCTGGGTCCTGGGCATTGGACCCCCACTGATCTCTTATTGACAAACTATCTTTGAATACCCTTTAACAGCATTTATCATTAAGATGGACCCTTGTTTATTTAAAATTGATGGCTTGCCGGGGCTCCCACTGATCAGCTCTTTCCCAGCATTATGTAACTGCTGGGCGCTACTCTGTTTACTTACCGTAATTACCAGTAGTTGTGGTTACTAATAGCTGTGTTAATATTTATGGCACTTCACTTCAGCATCCATAACCACCACTATGAAGAATATGGTGACGGGGGTGTTGGTTGTTGTTTGCCCCGTGCCCACCAGACATTAGTTATGCCACAGAGGTCCAATTTTGAGGTGTGAAATCTAATTTAAAGGATCTGGTGCATGGAGGCATATATTAGAGGCATCTTACATCGGCACAGGGGCCATCAAGATTGGGGTACGAAAAGCCAGTCTTGATAAGTCTTCCCCAGACCATGAACATATTGGGGCAGATTTATTAACCCTTGTATACCAGTGTTCATGCGGGAATTCATGAAACTCCATTTGTTGCCCATTAAACCAATCACAGCACAGCTTTCATGTGACAATGTTGTGCGTTGATTGGTTGCTATGGGCAACAAAAAATGGGGTTGTTCTGCTATGGACACATCCCCTATACACAGGAAAGGGAATAATCGTCCAATCGCCATTTACCCCAGTGATCAAGAGGACGGGGGACAAAAAGACCCCTTGTGAATGGAGCGCCAGCGAGCTTGTGTGACCGGGACTGTAATTTCTGGCATCACCAACAGGCCCATAGAGGTGAATGGTGCGCCGGTCACACAAACACACTGGTGCCTCATTCACAAGGAGGCTTTAGGGGAACATTCAGCTCCCTGACCTCCTGATATATGGGGGACCCTGTGATTACTTATCTCCTGTCCTGTGGGTAGGGAATAAGTGTCCAAGATGGCACATCCCCTTTAAGGTTAGGGCTACACGGCAACTTTGGGCGCGAATAGTTTTGTGTGACCAAAGATCGCCATGTCACCCTGCAACTCCCTCTCACTGTAAGTGACTGGATGACGACCCTGAGGGCACTGTGATTGTGACCTGTAGTCGCCGACTAGCCCTAGCCTTAGGGAGTTGCCATAAAATTGCCCTATATGTAATGGGGGAGATTTATCAAAGCCAGAACAACCAATAACAAGAGCTGGAATCTGATTGGTTGTTACAGGCGTTTGCTCCACCTTTCCTTTGCATCAGTTTTGCTAAAACGGGATGCAGTTTACATGGCAGACTCGTCCCGCTCCAGCTTTCTGCTGCCTTTGCAGCGTCTCTCTTTTTATAGCGCGGAGCCGCCGCCTGGAGCTGCCTTGGGGGATACATTTTAAATATGTAACGTGCATAAAATTTTTACAATCTGCACTTTTACAGAATTTAAATAGCTAATAATTGTATATAGAATCCGCCCGGACCCCCGACTATAAACATTACATTGCTCCTCATTTGCATATAGAACTGCAGGTGAGAAATTTCCCGTCTCTCGCACAAAATACATCTCCCTTCAGTTTATTCTGCTACGAAATAAGATTACGCGGCGGCGACGTCTCGGGAAGACGCTCCAGCCATAATATCCTCCTTACAGGATCAACCGCTCCTTATTTACAATGCATTAAACTTAAATGTGAGTGCAATGACTGCCACTTATAGGAGACTTTATTGGGGATGTTACAGTAATGGGACGATATATGCAAATAGCTGGCTGCCATTTAAAGGGGCGGTGGTGTGCTGTGACTGCTCTTCAAGGGATTCTCCACTTAAGTTTTATTTTACGGAAATTGGAGCACTGTTATTGTAGAGACAGACGGGTATGAATTGCGTTCTGCCATGACGCCGGGCTCGTCCTATAATACCGCCATTGCTCTTGTGTAATGTTTTATCTATCCTGTAGATGAATGAGCAATGGCTGTAGGGCAACCATAATGTCGTATTCACACAGCCGTTCCTGCATATCACCCCAGCCCGCAGATAGATAGGCTAGGGTCACCTGAATATGACCTGGTGTCTCCCCTTGTGAGTCGCTGCCTCCATTGCTGAGATTTTTGGCTATATGTAAATGAGCTCTTTGGAGTAATGGCCGCCTCCTCGTTGCTTCAAAGAGGTAAGAAACAATGATAACGGTGTCTCAGCAATGGAGGCCGCGATTTAAAACTGGAAACTCTTTGGCCAGGAGTAATAATTTTGGGAGGTTCACAGACACTTCTGTGGTGCCCAGGAGATTTGCTGAAGCTTCTAGGAGGTTTCCCATTTTTAGAGGAGCCCCCTGGTCTTTTTGGAAGGTTTATCACATGTGATCTATGTGCACTATTATAGCATAGTAGTGGAATGTCCTACATCTCTCCCTGTATCACCAAGCTCACTCACTATTAAAGGGTGTGAATAAGTTTAGAAAAACATGGCTGCTTTCTTATAAAAGAAATAGAACAGCAGCCCCATCCACTTTACCAGAATACTAGGCTTGACTGACTGGTAGTTGTGGTGCTGTTCTGAATAGAAAGTAGCCATGTTTTTGTGATCCTGGACAACCCCTTTAAAAATCATATTCAGTGAATCATTTTCTGTGCATTTTATTATTCTTTGTAAACTCCGCCCACAGGCATAAGCCACACCCCAATAAATAGCCTTCTGAAGAGGGCTTTACCATTGTATGACTTACTGTAAATAGGCCGGAAAGTTTTCATACATAAAATCTCAGCGCCACCACAAGAGGGCACCAACTACACAAACGTGTACAGCTTCCATTGAATTCAATAGAGAGTCCAAAAGATCAAGTGAGCTAGTCTTAGCTCACCCACAAACCCTTTAAGGAATTCTTGCACTCAAACCCGAATTACAATGTGGACCGGACTGATATGAGATGGCTCTCTCTACAGCGCTGCTGAATATGTTGGTGCTATAATACTATAATATTTGGGGCCATGTGGTAATACTATGTTGCACCTCCTGTGAAATGGTCATGATGGAACAATTCCTGTAACGTTCCCCCCCCCCCCCCCCCTGTTCAGCCGGTTGTCCCAGACCACCAACCCCTATTATATAATATTACGCACTTACCTGGTAGCTTATATACTGTTTCCTCCATTCTGGAGTCAGATGGACTGATAAGTGGTCAGAAAACTTCATGGCGGACACGTTACCTGCAGATCCCCGGCGTGACTGAGAGCAGTGACCAAGGCTTCAGCACCAGGGAGTGGACAGCGAGGTGACAGGTGTGTGCGGGGGAGGGGAGATCAATGTCTCACATCAAAGACTGTATACTCTGGGTCCGCATACATTACCATGCTTAATGCTGCTCCGTCTCACAGTGATCACAGCCAACTACTAACCTAACATCTGTCAACCCCGTAACCAGTGTATTTCTATCTGTTTCTGGGAAAGCTGGGTGAAAGGGATTGTCACGGTGACACTGGTTCTTCCCAGGGAATATCCAACATCAAGCTGGTAAAAATTCTACTTTTATCTGTTTTAGAGAAAGCTGGGTGAAAACCAATATGGCCACCATGATGGTTTCTACAGCAATTGGCTGGAAAATAAACATACTAAACCTAATCTCTATGTCTAAGGGGTAGATCTGCTGTTCAGGGTCTTGGGAAAGATGAGTGGTGTGCCTATGCAGTAATGGCAGCCATTCAGTACAGAAAGCTGAGATATGAGGAGTTCTAGGGCAGGAACCTCTACTGTAGGACTGCTCAGTGCTGCCTGGGACAGCTCCCTATGGCTTAGCTCCCCTATGGCTCAGCTCCCCTGTGGGACAGCTCCCTATGGCTCAGCTCCCTATGGCTCAGCTCCCCTGTGGCTCAGCTCCCCTGTGGCTCAGCTCCCCTGTGGCTCAGCTCCCTATGGCTCAGCTCTCCTATGGCTCAGCTCCCCTGTGGGACAGCTCCCTATGGCTCAGCTCCCCTATGGCTCAGCTCCCCTGTGGGACAGCTCCCCTGTGGGACAGCTCCCTATGGCTCAGCTCCCCTATGGCTCAGCTCCCCTATGGCTCAGCTCCCCTGTGGGACAGCTCCCTATGGCTCAGCTCCCTATGGCTCAGCAATCCAAACCGTTCATTACGTAACCCGCAGAGTTAGGTGACATGTACACGACCATGCGCATGTAACTGGGCTGTGAGTCAGTGTTACGTGGATTACTTCAGGAAGTCCAGGCCACTAAACAGACAGGTATAGGACCAGACCCCAGGGCTCACAGCTGTGTGTATACAGCCAGAGAGATGAATGGTCAGTGAACCGAGAAAAACCTGCCTATGACACTGACAATACACATGGCCATGTCCATAACTAGCACCCCCTGCATTCAGCACCATGGACAGGGCCTGAATGTCATAGCAGCCAGGAGATCAAAGCTTTTCTAAAGTGGGGAATTTGTATGAGCGCACTGAGTTCACACACTACCCTGCATGTGGTGAGCTACAGATTTCCTTTTTTGGGTAATTTGTATATTTAGACCAGCACTAGAGATGAGCAAGTAGTATTCAATCGATTACCTCCCCTGCATAGTTATTGGTGTACTCGGTCGCGTAGCATGTGGTAAACGCAGTAAAAATTCGATGCCCCTCCCACCTTCCCTGGCGCTTTTTTACATCAATAACTATGCAGGGGAGGTATTCGATCGAATACTACTCACTAGTGTTGAGCCAATAGTATTCGTCAAATACCTCGCTCCCATAGGAATGCGTGTTAGTGGTCGTGAATATTTGACGGCCCTTAACCCCTTGGTGTATTCGGTTGCTTCCACACATTCCTATGGGAGCGAGGTATTCGACTAATACTATTCGCTCAACACTACTTCTCGCTCATCTCTAACCAGCACCATACATTCCGCCATCTTTGATGTTGGAGTCATACAATGTTCATGTGAGCAGCACTCTCCTTAGCTTGCAGATGGGCGCACTTATTCTAGCGGTAACTGACCGGAACCCACCAAATTAAATGGAAGCTTGTGTTAAAGGATGGCCAGCACCCCAGGTAGTTGAGCTTGCTTGTAAGTTTTATTTTATTCTATGTTAGAGCAATGTATCATATACAGAGTGTAGATATTGTAACAGCAAAGAGCCGAGAGCAACGTTTCAGGCTGTGAGACCCTTCCTCAGGCATTTAGAATCTGAATAAGAAGGCGTGATGGCTGCCGCATATCTAGCACAAATATATTTCTTATGGGGCCCAGGAGAACTGATCCTGGTAAAGAACCCAAGGATGGGGGAGATGTATGTCTTCCCTTAGCAAGCTCTTAGCATATCTTGTGCTAGATATGCGGCAGCCATCACCCTGTAGACTGCTATCCATCCTTTAAAACACTTAAAGGTCACTTAAAGGGGTTGTTTAGGATCTACAGTTCTGCGCAAGGAGGCAGGGAAGATGTTGAAAAAAAACCAAAAACCCACAAACAAACAAACAACATCCAATGTCGCCCATTGCAATCCAGCCCTGCGCCTCCATGGTCACTACATGTTACCGCTGAAGGTAAAGGAACTGGGACCTCACAAATATACATCACTTGTGACACCCTGTGTGATGGCCTCAGCAGTCTCATGCAGCAAGGACTTTCCCTGAAGGGCCCAAACTTTGGAGAGCGGAGCTCTAAACACAGGAGAGTAGGGGTCAAAAACTGTCACTTCTAGACTGTGTATGCCAAGACTAGACGGTCTTAGGCTATGTACACACAACCGTACTGGTTTTACTGTCCGCAAAAAACATGACTTGTATTTTCCCCTACATTTGTCTGTGCCTCAAATGCAAACAAATATAGGACATGCTTTGTAATATGCGACCCCTTCTACGGCCCATAGAAATGTATGCAATGGTGGGTCAAATTACAGTTGTGTGCATGAGGCCTTAAAGTGCCGCACAAACCGCCTCATCCGACTTTACACCACTTATTAGTTGTCTTCATTTCTGACTCTCAATTTAGCATAAAATGACACAAAACAAATTACTCCAGGATTCTGCAGCAAATCTATCTGCAGTAATATATTTTATTCACAGTGTATGGTGCACTTTGTTAGGACTTCTTTAGCAGAAACAGCGCCACTTTTGATCATGGGCTGTGTCTGGTATTGCAATTCTACCAAATTTAACTGAATGAGGATGAGCTGCAATACCAGACAAAGCCATTAACAAGTGTGGCACTGTTTCTCAAATAGAAGCACTTTTTTGTAATTGTATGAGGCAAGAATAATACATTTTATTGTTAGATATGATTAAAAGTTACCTTCCCCCTCTGGTGATCCTAAACCTAAAAGAAGCTTATAGGATTATATAAATATAGCTACTTTTTTTCCTCAAACAGTGCCACACCTGTCCCTAGGTTGTATCTGGTACTGCAACTAATTCCCATTTGCATTACTGGAGCTGAGCTACAATACCAGGCACAACAGATGAACAGGTGGGGGGGGGGGGGGCTGTTTGTGGAGAAAGTAGCCATGTTTTCACACAGCTGTAATATGAGAGCATTTTACTGTCTGTATTACAGCTACAGCCACCCATCACATACATACACTAGACACACAAATATATATGTATGTATGTATATATGTGTGTCTGTCTAAGTGAGGGCTGCTTCAGTAGCACAGCATGAAGGTTGGGTATTGTGGCCACAAGTCGGACACTAACACATCCATGCTGCAGTAGTACAGCTGTCTAGAAGCAGGCTTGGTCCCAGTTCAGACTTTTGCAGGCCTAGCATATGCTACAACATTAATCTATAGGTAATGTTTATTGTTAATACATATTTATTGTTTACCTGCAGAAGACTTGTAATTCCACAAAACTGCCACAAGATGTCACTGTTCTTTCAGGTTTCCTATGGATTATCACCTACCCACAGAATAAGGGTAAATTCTAAACCCATGAGGGTCAGTCCACTGGGACCCCTACTGGTCAGAACAACAGGATAGCTTGTACCCCTGTCACTCAGGGGTGCTGCCACCCCACGTGTTTCTACAGGACAGTGCTTGGCAATTTCTGGTACTCCCACAGAGAACAATGGGGCAAATCTGTCGCTTAATTCAATGATCCCTGTTCTTTTGACTACTGAGGGTCCCAGTATTTTCTAACATGTCCCCCATTCATGTTGTCCCTTTCAATCTCTACCCTGCACAGTGGGTGCTCCTGACCTGGTGGCCACTGTACAGGAAATATAGTGAAGTGGCTACAGCTTCATGTCAAGGATCAGTCAGACCCCCCTCCCCCCACTAACCATAACGTCATATCAATGTGCAGTCAGTTTTATACTAATAGGGAGGCCATCATGTGATTTATGGCTACTCAGATGACCCCTGTGCTTGGCAGGGCACTTAGACCCCCCTCCCTGAGCACCTACTTTGTTCCTGTGTTTTGGTGGCTGAAACAAATAGCCTTTAATACTCAATCCAAATTAGGTGGCAAGAGCTCAGAGTCTCACCCGTAAACCCTAATGCCTCACTCTCTGCCCTGATACAGTGCCAAACCTCTGTGAGCTCACTGGTCTCCCCATTGAATCCTTGTTTTAAGCCCATGGCATGCTGTGGGTGACGGCCATATTGTATATAACCATCAACAGTACTTCTGGAATAGGGGAGTGTACTGCACCTGTGCATGAGATCAGTGGAAATACCATGCATATAGGCGCTGTCAACCTGGACATAGAGGGCCTTGGTGGGTAGGGTTTATGAGACACCCCCCAAAGCACTTGCCATGATTGGGACATCCCTCAAGGCACTTGCCACCTATTTTACATAGGGGGTTGAAGTTAATTTTCAATCAAAGTGAGAAATCTCTTCTACTGCTAATTGGTCTCTCTGCTGAGAAATGGGCGTTTTACCCCCATTGTTGTGAATGCAGCCAAATCCCTGGTGCACAAACTCACCCCTCCAATTAATTTAAATGTGAGCACCGGAGATAGTAGAAGTACAGAGCGCTCTCAAATGAAGAGGAATGGGGGTACATCTGTGTCCACGGGAGGGTTTGGCTGCATTCACAGTTGTAGTCTTGATGCCTTGAGCTCCATCCACAAAGGTCAGATGCAGGGGGCATATAAAGCCCATACGGTGCTCAGTATGGCTCCTCATTGGGGTACCTCTATAATGTCACAAGGATACTTTATCTAATCCACACAGTGCAGTAGAGACTCATTTTGAACCCATCCCCCCTCCCCTCCACCTTCCCTTTCATACAGTGTTTTACAATGACTGCGCACACGCCAGGCCTGGTATACAAGTAGTTTTTAATTAGAAAATCTTATCTGTAGACAGAGCCATTCTGGTACATAACACCTCACACAACATCCCCCCGACCTGCACCATATAACAATGCAGGGGGGGACTCCAACCTGTGCCTCTCTAACCACTGGGGAACTACAACCCCCTCCCCCCATTGTGCTGGAAGTGGTAGTTCTCCACTGCTGTAGACAATGGTTGTAATACTGTCTAGTAAGACAATGAGCAGTCTTGACTGTCACAGAGCAAACCCTATATAATGTAACCAGTGATTATAACATGTACCCACAATCTGCACACAGGAGACCAATCACATGACCTAGGAGGATCGGCCGAGCCAATACACGTGACAAGGTAATGTCCCAATAGAGACTGGATCAGCACATACAATCTCTGCCTCTGCGGGATGCCAGTAGGGGAAGGGGATCCTCTGGTTCTATCAATTTAGTGCAATATAATCCAAAACATCAATTGAAGGTCCATTATTTGGCAAATGTCATGGTGGAGGGGAAGGGCACGGTTAAATGAGCGGTCCAGGTTGGAAAAACATGGCTGCTTACAACCCTGAATCCTCCCTTTGAATGAAGAGGCAGTGGGCTTGTGTGGCTGGTGCTCCATTCACTTCTATGGGACTGCCGGCACTTCATTCACAGGGAGGATTCAGGGGAACTTTGTGGTCACGGGGGATCCAGCAATCCGCAACTTATTCCCCATCCTGCATATAGGGGGTGTCTGTAGTGGCATCATGCATATCCCACTCTAACCTGCACCAGTAATTATACGTTGAGGCTTCTGCCAGGCTGACTTGTACTTCTCAGCCATTCCTTACATCACCCACATATATGGGAGCTATAATGGCAGACATAAGAGTGTACCCCATATATAAGCAGCGCGTAAGAGAAGAGAAGTCTCAGACTTATATATACTGGTGATTAGGGGAGGGGGCACTTACTTTATACACAATTGGTGATAACTTATTACTAACCAGAGGACCCCTTTACATTAACAGGATACAGCATATAAGACTAAGGATCCTTCCTGGCTCCGACTCCTCCACTGAAATCTCTGAGCCAATAAATTACTTCATCACTGATGAAAACTCAATACCCAGCCGCAGGGCGCAGCGCACACATAGTCCTCTTGCAGCAGTTTTTCACGTCACATCTGTATAGGGTACAGGCTATCGAAACAGCCTGTAAGATCGCGGCAGTCGTCCATCCTTACTGGAAAGCGCAGCCTGAATCTGATCATAATCCGGTAACTCTGACAGATTTCCCAGTGCGGCGACCGCAGGCTTACTCCTCAGCATTTTAGTGGCCACTCTCTTTATGTCACTAGCCTTCACCTTGCCTGTAAACATAAGAGGAGAAGATGGGTTGAAGGGTTTTCCGGGTACACAATACTGATGACCTATCCTGAGGACGTAGACCCCAACCCATCAGGTGCTATACAGAGCTGAAAGTAAATAGCGCTGTTCTGCACCTAGTGGCTGTACTGAGTTACTGCAGACTAGTTGCTATTGACTTATGTAGGAGGTAGGCTGGGTTCACACGATGTATTTTGGCTCGTAATTTGGCACGTAGATGCCGCGGGAGCTTTTGCGGGTCGTATACGCTCCCATTGATTTAAATGGTAGCCGGGACCGTATACACGGCGCTATTTTGCGGCCGTGATTTTGTGGCGGCCGCAAAATAGCGCCGAGTATACGGTCCTGGCTACCATTTAAATCAATGGGAGCGTATACGGCCTGCAAAAGCTCCCGGGCGTCTATGTGCCAAATTACGAGCCAAAATACATTGTGTGAACCCAGCCTTAAGCTGCAGGAACCCAACATGGCCACTGCACAGAGAACAAGGCGTCTCCTTCTGGTTCTGTTCACCGTATAATGGCTGCTAAGATCAGCTGATCATCTCTCCCAATCTGATATTAAATCCCTAATCTAAGGATAGGACATAGATACAGCCTGCGCAGGAACCCCTTTAAAGCGTCATCTACCTTTGTAAGATGGCAGCATGGCCAGCCAAGCTCAAATAGGGGGACCTCAAGCAGGGAACCATCATTGATGATGATGATGATTCTAGGTCCTAGTCAATGGCTAGTACAATAATTTTCCCCAGTACTCACTGATAAGAGTGCACAGCTCATGAGGAAGCTTCCTCTTCCCTGTGGCCAGAACTTGTCTCCCAATATCTTCAAAGATGACCGGCCTGGACTCCAGGTTCATCATAAGCATGGACTTCAGCTGGGTCTTGGCTCGCTCCAGTTCAACCTGAATGAAAGAACAAACATGAGGAGCAGGAAATGGATGGACTGTATGATGTCATGTTAGAGTCACACCGCTACATGGCGGCAACTTCACCAGTGTGGGCTACAATATGATACTGACCTCCCCAACAGATCCGGCCATCAGTGTGAACTCCCTTGTGATAATTTCCACCATTTCTCTCACCTGCAAAGAACACATTTTGGAAAATTTCAGACTTTAGCAAATAGAAATGTCGGATTCGTCTCCCCACAGACATTTAACCCTTTCGCTGCCAAGGGTCTCTGGAAATTTTGTACCTCCAGTAGTCAGTTGTCAGTAGTCAGCAATTTTCACAGTTCTGAGATGGACAAATCAAACCTGAATTTCAACATTAAAAAAGCATCCAACATCAGATTGGGCACAGGCAGTTCTATATACTGCTGGAAAGCTGACAGTGCGCTGAATTCGGGTAAAGTGCTATCGGTCCCGGTACTGTAGCGCATTACAGTCAGAAGGGCGTTTCTGACAGTTAGCAAGGGACGCCCTTCTGCCCAGCAGCGCCTATCGCGCTGTACTGTGGAGCAGGGAGGAACTCCCCTCCTGATTATACTCATCTATGGACGAGCACTGTGAGCAGAGGGAGGGGGCGTTCCTCCCCGCTCACACTGTGCAGCGCGATAGGAGCTGCTTGGCAGAAGGGCGTCCCTTGCTAACTGTCAGAAACACTCTTCTGACTGTAAATAGCTACAGTACCAGGACCGATAGCGCTTTACCCGGGGCACAGATCGGGAAAGCCGACAGTGCGCTGAATTCATTGCACTGTCAGCTTTCCAGCAGTATATAGAACTGCCTGTGCCCAATCTGATGAAAGGTCCTCTTTAAAGTAGACACCTGCAGCATTGTTAGAATGCCACTTGGTACTGTATACAAACAGGCACCTTCATGCAATTTTGATTTAAAGTGAATGTTTTATGAAAAAATGCAAATAAATGTATATTAGTTGCTAAAAGCGGAAACCAAACAAAAAGTTAAATGCACCAAACCTCCTAAAAATAAGAGTTCAACATGTGCAGAGTTCATACATATCACTATAGCCTGCACCCGCATGCACATGTCTTCAGAAAATCACCAGAACTGGAAGGAACAAAAATCTGCTTTGAAGCTGAAAATGTTAAAAAAGTATCATCCTATAAAATGTAGGGATTACACACCATGAAAAGTAAGTGAACCCCTAAACCCTATATATTTTTTGAAAGTAGACAACCTGAAGATTACAAATGTCTTAATGGGTCATCAACAGCCACATCCAACTTCATGCAACTTTGTGACAAACACAAATAATTTTTTTAAAAAATGCGCTAAAACACATATTTGCACCTAAAACTCATGTTCAATCTCAGATTCATATACAAAATACATTTAAAATAATAACTTATGGTGTATACAATGTGTATATATACTATATGTACCGCAAACATCAACTACAACAAGATCTCGGACTCCCAAAAACCCTAATACAGAAGACAGGAAGGATTTTGCTGTTGTTCACTAATATGTTAAAAAGCTATACTGCACCTAGAAAACTGTGACTGTGATACCAAAATCTAACTTTTTTCAGATTACACAGCATACCGTATATAGAAACACAACTTAATGTTTCATATATACAACCACCTTCATGCAACGTTGCGGCAAACAGAGATTGCAAGCAAAAATTGCACAAAAATTCAAATTTGCCACTAAAGTGTGACTCAAGCAATCCCTTTCTGCAAACAAAATGTACTGTCCATAAAACTGCAAGATATGTGGAGTTCATACATACCACACATGTATATATTTACAGGGGCGGGTGGTAAAGAATCACCAAAATAGCAGAAATGCGCCATCCCATTTTGTGCATATTAACCCCTTCCCGACATGCGCCGTAATAGTACGGCGCAGCAGGGAAGGGCTTCCCGCAAACCGCCGTACTATTACTGCGGGCGCATGGTGCGCACACAGAACCTGTGTGCGCACCATGTGCTGCGGGTAACAGCTGTATGTTACGGCTGACATTGCCCTGTAACACCCGCGGTTGGAACCGGGTCCGATCGCGGGTGTTAACCCCTGATATGCACCTCCGGGGTTTGGTTTCCAAATGGTGGCGATCGGCACCCTCCGCGCCGGTTTCGGGGGGTGCCGTTGTTCGTAGGGGGCAGCCCGGGGTCTGATCAGTGACCCCGGGTCTGCCCCATCACTTACCCCCTGCATGTACCTGGTTGATCCTGCCTAAAAAGGAAGCTGTCAGCCTGTGCGTCCACACAGGCTGACAGCTTCCTATACTCTGCAATACACGTGTAACACGTGTATTGCAGCGTATATGTATTGAAGCAGTGATCAGCCGATCACTGCTTCAATCCCCCATGCGGACAGAAAAAAAAAAGTTGGAAAAAAGTAAAAATAAAAAAGTTTAAATAAGTTTAAAATAAAATAGAAATAAAGCCCCAAAAATCCCTTTTTCCCCATATAAAATGTTTTATTATGTAAAATAAAGAAAAATAGAAAAAAACATTACATACTTGGTATCGCCGCGTCCGTAATAACCTGATCAATAAAATTAAAACATTACTTAACCCGAACGGCGTACAAAAAAAACTTAGAAAACCGCACAAAATAATAATTATTCACCACTTTTCCCTTACAAAATGCTCAATAAAAAGTAATCAAATGGTCAGATGAAAACCAAAATGGTACCAATAAAAAGAAGAGATCTTCCCGCAAAAAATAAGCCCTCAACCAGCTCTGTCTAGCGAAAAATAAAAACGTTATGCCTTTCAGAAGATGGCGATGCAAAAATAATTGTTTTTTTTTCCCTAAATTGAATTTTATTCTGCAGAAATAGCAAAGCATTAAAAAATCATAAATGAGGTATCGCCGTAACCGTACCGACCCTCAGAATAAAGGTAACCTGTTACTTATGCTGTACGCTGCACGGGAAAAAAAATAAATGCTAAAAAGCAATGCCAGAATTGATGTTTCCTTTTACATCCCACCCAGAAAGAGTTAATAAAATGTAGTCAATAAGTTACAGGCACCCCAAAATGGTGGCATTGAGAAGCACATCTAATACCACAAACACCAAGCCCTCATATGGCCACATTGCCAGAAAATAAAAATCTAGCTTGTACAATGTGAAGACAAAAACCCTAAAAGTCGCCAAATCATTAGGACATAAGTGGCTGCGACTAGAAGGAAATGTATAAGCAGTGCGAGCGTTTTCAGGGGACACCCCATATTTAGAGCTTATGAGAGAGAAGACACCAGCGCTGATCCCCCAGAATGCCCCTCTTCCCCGTCCGTGTCATAGGAGCTAGTGGGAAAATAGAATGGGATTTGGTGTACCCAATTTACTCCGCACAGCTTACACATTCACTTCGGGGTTACTAATGCTCACTACATCACTTGATAAATACTTTGAGGGGTGCGGTTTTCAAAATGGGGTCACTTTCTAGAGGTTTCCACTGTTTTGACTCCTCAAGGGCTTTGTAAATGCGACATGGCTCCTGAAACTGCTCACAGCCAGATCTGCCCTCTAAAAGCTCCTTGGCGCGCCTTCCCTTCTGCGTCTTGCTGTGCGTCCATATATTAGTTTACACCCACAAGTGGGGTACTATGGTAGTCGGGAGAAGTTGCATAAGAAATTGTGGGGGGCGTTTTCTCCTTTAACCCCTTGTGAATGTGCAAATTCTAGGGCTAAACGAAAATATTAGTAAAATAAAATCAAATTTGAAAATTTCACCTCCATTTTGTATTAATTCCTGTTCAACACTTACAGGGTTAAATTACTAGGTATATGTTGTTTTGGCTTATTTAAGGGGTGCAGTTTTGAAAATGGGGTGATTTATGGGGGGCTTTAATACAAGGGTCTTTCAAAACCCCTTCATAACTGGATTAGGCCCTTAAAAAAATCGGTTTTGGAAATTTCTTGAAAATTTTGAATATTGTTATTTCACTTGTAAACCTTATAATGTCCATAAAAATTAAAAGGGCGCCTAAAGTTTGATGCCGACATAAAGCAGAGATCTGAGACATGAGATTTATGATATAATTTTGGCGGTCTGACTATCTGTATGCAATGCACATCATTTCAAACTTTATAAAATGCATATTTTTCAAAATTTCCACCAAATTTCCTATTTTTTCGTAATTAAACACGAAACATATCAACCAAAATTTACCACTAACATGAAGTACAATGTGTTACGAAAAAAACAATCTCAAAATCACTTTGGTAAGTTAAAGCGTTCCAAAGTTATTGCCACAAAGTGACACATGGCGGTTTTGAAAAATCGAGCTTGGTCAGGAAGTCAAAAAGTGCCATCGGCGGGAAGGGGTTAAATAGGACTTTACATAAAAATATTATTTTCCATCCCCCTATAAAAATTTTAGCAATCTATACGTTCATCTCTAGTGATAATCGTTATTACTATTATTTTAGCGTGTAACGGATATCACTAGAGACGTATTTTAATCTAGAAAGCTCAGGTATGGACAGGACAGGGATTGGGTGAAATGTAAACTTTATTCATGACTTTATGTATATGTTGTGTAAGTGTTTGGTGCGACTTTTTTGTGGCGCTGCGACCTGGACAATGGTAAATGTCTGGGTCACAGTGCCAATAAACTTACTGGTTATGTTCAGGGGGTATAACATAAGAATACCCCAGTAGTAAAGCTCAGGGGGAATTACATTATACCTGTATGTGACAATCAGACAGCAAAGTATAGTATGCTCTCTCTCTTGGCAGGAGAAGGGTTAATAGGGACAGAAGAGTCCCTGCCACCCCCCTCCTGGTGTCACATACAAGTTATGCACAGAGTCAGATTGTTTCTCTGTCTCTGTGCTGCTGCTGGTGCCCCCCTCCCTTTCCTGTTACAGTTCGCAAAATGCTTGCTTAGACAGGAGGGGGGGGGCACAATTTAGAGCCCTATATCTTTGGATTGCATCAACATATCTTGATGATTTAAAATGCATTTCAGAGAAGAGAATCTCATCTTTAAAATGATATCAAGAACTTGATGATAGAACGTATAGTTTTGGAGCGATTCACTGTTGAAACGCTGTCAGGAATGGAGATCTGCAGTTGGATCTCAATGCCAAATAGTGTTTTCAAAAGTGAATTGCTCCAAAACTGTAAGTTCTATCATCAAGTTCTTGGTATAATTTTAAAGAGGAGATGGCTCAGTGGTTAGCACTGCAGCGCTGGAGTCCTGGTGTTCAAATACATACTGATAGGGAAAAATGTACATTGTGAGCTCTATGTAGAGCTCACAATCTACAATAAAAAAATGCATTTTAAAGCATCAAGATATGTTGATGCAGTCCAGAGATATCGGCAGTAGTAGGGAGGACGTAGTAGCTAAGACCTCCGCTACTGATGTGCCACCTTGGGAGGACATAGAGCTACGAGCTTGGCAGTGAAAAGGTTAAATATGAAGGCAGATGATGCAGCCAGAGGACTGGGGGTTGTGTCATAAAGCGAGAGGCCTCTGCTGAAAAGTCCTAAGCTTTATTAGGAGAGTCATGAATATGCTCCTGACTACGTCTCTTGCCACCATCTTTAACCTTGTATTAAAAGATGCAAAACATCATCATTGTAAGGTTTTGTTTTTTTTAGGGGGGGGGTTGCATTAAACTTCATTGAAACACCAAATACAGATAATGAAGAGCAGAGGGTGCGGGTGTAATGCAAAATCTCACACAACCCAAGGACAAGTTTGAAAGAAAGCCACCATATTTTTCTAATAAAAAAAGAAAATGTTTAAGCATTTCTGGCACTTGCCTGATAGGTGCAGGGACTCCCACCAGGTGCAGGGACTCCCACCTACCAGCTATATATTCATAGAGTTGAATACACACAGAGATCCTGGCTAAGAGCTCAGAAAGAACTGTCAGATTGATGTAAATGATGGCTGTCTTCTACTTTATGGCGCATGGACTGTTCATTGGTACATCAGTGATTTTCTCCCAAATGTAAAGCACCATGGAATTAAAGGTGCTATATAAATAAACAATAATACGGTAATTTCTCCAAGACCTCAATAAAACAGGGCATAACATGATCTCAGCTACTACTGCAGACAGAACTATAGTTCCAGTTGTAGAGTAGGAGGAACAATCCACATTTTGTTCATTTAATAAAGGTCAATGAGGGTGCGCCATGTACTGCTGAAAATCTGAAGGTCGTGTAATAAGTAGGTGCTGCGTAGTCCCTCTGACCTTTATTACATGAGGACTGAACCAAGTCCCTCCTGTTCTATAACTTTACAATTTGAGCTTTAGTTCTATCAGCAATTGTAGCGGAGTTTATTTTATGTATGTACACCATTTTTTTGGGGGGGGGGTGTGTAGGAAAGTTCAATGATGCACTAATAAAACGTCTGACACAGCCATCATTTACATCAATCCTCTGAGCTGTTTGCCTTGATCTTTTATTTTTTTAGGAGACATATGAATCTATGCCTATGAAATCTATGGCAAGAGCTAAAGCAAGAAGCAGATCCCCATTCTCCTAGAGGTGGGGACCTGCGCTTGTCAAGCATTTACATTGTATCCCGGCACATGCCAGTAATACTCTGCAACAAACACAGAATAAAGGCTGAGCATGCATGTGTTCTGAATAGGGAGAGGAGAGCTAGGCAGTGCCAGACAACTTGGAAGCAGCTTATCTCCCTGAGAACAGATGGACTGGGCATGCTAAAATCCAACAAGGCCAACCCTTCTCTCTTCCAACTTCTACCACTGGGGGGGAGGTGGGAGGACCCCACACACATTAGATGATTGATCAGATGCTGAAATTGGCAGGTATGGCCAACGTTAATCTAGAAGTTATGACCTGCAATAATATCACCAAAAATGAGATTGCAAACTCCATTTCTTATATTGTAATATGGGGGGTGATAACTCCAAGGCAGTCTGATGCTGAGGATGTGGCCAGAAGTAGTGGAAATAAAAAATAAAAAAAAACTAGATAAGGTCTCAAGGTAAATCTAAGTTGGTAGGGGTATGTTCAGATTGTGGAATGTACACAATCCTCAGCCTCAAAATCCTCTCCAAGAACCAACCCTGTGGAAATCATGGAAGAAGCTGAGCCTCTGCTTTCTGTGGCAGGCGCGATTAGCCTTAAACACAATAGGGCTGATGACGCGTGATGCCGTATGCCGCGGTTTCCCTGGCGAATCAGCCACAGCAAATGCGGCAAGGTTGAGCAGGATGTTTCTTTTCTCAGTGCTCTAGTAAAATAAACGTATGTCGCTGCCTACAATTGAGAATAATGGGAACCAGATTCAAGCTGTTTGTTGGAAAGGATTTTGAGGAGGATGACTGCTTCCAGTTCCACTGTGTGAATATACTCTGATGGCCGCTGGTCTGAATTCTGTAATGCATACAATTCCCTTACATGATCTCCCTTAGACATGGACTCACCTGGCGAGGGTCAGCACTGGCATGTATACACAAGAGTCCAGTGTCTTCATAACTATGGTGGTATGAGGTGGCATTATACATCCAATGGTGCCTACAAAGAAATGGACATATCATCTATCTGCAATACATAACCCCTGTTACTCTGTAGATGGCCGCCCATACACTATGGAGAGGAACGGTCCACAGAGGGGTGGATGAGATGATGTTTGGGTCTCACCTGTTGAGCACATTCAGGTACAGTCTGGTGAACATGCCTTTTCCTGGTCCTCCAGCAGAGAAGGAGCCTCCACCGCCCATCATCATATTCAGGACAGCGAAGGGGATGAAGTCATCTTCCTAGCAGAGGATACAGAAAGGGATTTAAGATATAGAGGGAAAGTCTCCTACATCAGTTTTGATCTGTGGTGCACTGGAGTGACATGCGCTCATTGTAGATTTCAGCTATAACTTACGACATTTTCCCGTGTAAATTATAGTTATTTCTCCAGACTCACACTAAGGTCCAGCCACTTTTCGGAAGAAGTGACACAGGTAGCACTAAATGCTGAAAATAGCTCACAAAACAGCTAAGAGCAAATAATTCACAACTTTTGTATGCCAGAAAATGGGCAGGGGTACATCCTAAATTCCCTCCATAGTCCCAGGGTTCGTGATCAGTGATACAAGGTGTAAGGAGAAGAATTACCAGAAAGGAGCAGCTTTCCAGGCCGATCATGATGTGTGAGAGCTCTGGGATGGGGGTGGGCCCCAGGCTGACATCAGACATGTCCTTCTCCACCTACGAAACAAATGAAGACTGTTAGGAACAGGATTAAAACATTGGCAGCATGTGCATGTAGCCTGAAGAGGTTATCCAGGATATGAAAATCATGGCTCCTTTCTTCTGCATAGAGCACCACACCAGTCCACAGGTCGTGTCTGATACTGCAACTCCCCTACAGACACTAGCAAGAGACCACACACACAAGGTGTGTTCTGACAGTACTTTATTGTCACAACACCCCCTTTTACAAATGAATTTGGCCTGGTGATCAATGGACACCACTGCAAGAAGAATATGCTGCGCACACGTATCTTCATTGGCAACTACAGGTGCAACGTGGCCACTTAAAAGGAATCTTTCACCACTTGTACCTACTCTAGTTCTTAGCATCTGTTAATAGGTGCAGCCCCGATGATTCTGGAACACTTTTTCTCTAGCCCCCACCATTCCTAAGTGGCCCCCTCCAACAGTATAAGGCTATTGATGCTGAGCTGTAAGGCCTGCCCTTCTCACAGTGGAGAGATATTGGTGCCAAAACTAACAGCATTGATATCCCCTGCACCCGGACACATACCAGGAGAATTCAGCACTGTCTGCTTATAAGTGGATAATAATACTGCCAATTTGTGGGGACATGAAAGGCCCTCTTTAAATAGCATATCAGGCACCAAAACTATCTGCACTTATTGCTTGGGAACGGCGGGGGCTAGAGAAAAATTCCAACTGTGCTGGAATCAGTGGAGCAGAGACTATAAACAGATGCTGGGATGCTAAACGTTCCCTTTAATCAAGTGGATGACCATGTAATTTATGATAGGCGGAGTCTGCCAGAGCTGACCAATAGAGGGCCTCCTTCTCTACATCATATGGACAGGTGTGGTCAATAAGGAACCCCTTTATAAGGATGAACTACAGCTAGATTTAGGAATGAGAAATTAAATTCAAAGTCTGTGACATGTTACCTTGACTATCCCTCCTGTGTACTGAGCAATAGACTTGTCGATACTCCTTTGACTCCCAGACTCCCACACGGGCTTCACACCCAGCAGATACTTCTTAGCACACTCCAGCAACTGATCGTGCTCAATGCCCACTCCAGCCAGCACCATCCTGTCTGGGGTGAAGTAGTTGTTCATATAAGAGTGAAGCAAATTCCTGTCAATTTTTTCAATGTTCTCTGTGGGGCAGAATCTGGGGAGTCCCACTGTATTCTCCCGGAAAGCGGCCTGAAGACAAGAGAAGAAGTTTAGTCAGTGTTGAGTTCCTAAATAGGAGGGAAGGAAGGGGAGGGGACACATCTATCCCTAGATACAGTGTCACATCTATCCCTAGGATGGATTTAGTATTATAGCTTAGTAGCCACAGGAGGGGAGGCAGAACAACTCGAAGTCAGAGTCAGCCCAGAACCCCCAGCTTCATCAGACTTTACTATCGTCAGCCAGCCCCCCATAACCTGTGCAAACAGTAGAGGACGGGTGAGGTGTTGCCGGTATGTAGACTGTCTAAAGTAGAATCTCAGTACTTACTGCATGAATCATCTCAGTCAGCAATGGCTCTGGATCCGGCCTCATGTGCAAGTCTTCCAACTCAAAGCGTATGGCCATGCGTGTCATTTTCATCTCTTCTTCTATGAAAGAGGAACAACAGACACATCAGCAGTGTATCATGTGGGATGGGGCAAACCATAGTTTTGGGCTGACTACTTGACAGAAGACCTCTTGTATCTTCTACACCCCCATATATTTTCTGAAAGACACCTGGTACATGGTGAGAATTCCATGCAGCACTTTACCCTCATGGGTACCTTCATGTAATTCTGCTTAAAGAGTAATGCTTAATGGGGTAACAAAAAAAAACACACACACTAGGGGCTTTTTTTTTTGTCATCGAAAACAATAAGATTTATTTTTTTTATTGCAAAACTGTCTGTAGAGAGCCAATGCTTTCTTATTTCTTAGTGTCAGCTTCCTAGGCCAGCCCTATAGCCCATGGTACTGTGGCCCCCAATGATAAACTGCAGAAGATAAGAGAACATTTCATGGCTGCAGTGTGTGTGACAGGGCTCCCCTGCAGAATCTGTGTATATTCGCACTGGCATCCCGAGTCAGCCTCTGGGGCAGTTCTGTAAAACACAGGATACTTTTTGCAGTTCCTTAAGGCTGAGTCCCCACATCACAGATACAAAACTTTTTTTTGTTGCGGATTTGGCTGCTGTTTTTTGAGCCAAACCAAGGAGTGGAGTGAGCAGAGGGGAGAAGTATAAGAACGTCCTCTTATTCTTCTCATTCCTTTAGTAGCCCTTCTTGGCTCAAAAAACCGCAGTAAAATCTGGAGGACCAAGTGGACAGTGGCAGCGCAGAGTGGGGAACATGGAAGTATGATTTTAATTTTATCTTCCCACTCCAGAGCCTCCACAGGGGTTTGTTAGACTCCTGGACAACCCTTTAAAGCTCACCTAACCATTTATAATAAAACCATTAGTTTAGGTGAGAATAGAAAAGTTTGTGATCTAGTTTAGTACAGAAAATTGCATCTTCTTTCATCCCCTGCACCGATCGCCATCCCTGAATACACTGTACTCTGGAGTCCAGTACACACCTTACAACTCAGCCCACTGAAGTCTATGGACAGTGGAAGATGAGAAAAGAAGAAAGAACAATCCAGCTTTAGAAGCTCCGGCTGTGTCTGTCAGGTGAAATATTCCCCAGCTCTAGGAGATCACTCACTACAAACTAATCCCATCTCATTTTCTCTGCTCCCCCTTTCCACTCATTGTAGGGACACCAGAGGATGAATCTGTGCAGTGTATTTAGGAACACTGATCAGTGCAGAGGTTACTATTTTCCCCTACACTGTTGATGTATGAAATGTACCAGAAAAGTTTTACTAGGATTTAATTTCGAAGCATAATGTGACAACCAGAACAAAGCAGAGCTTGAAAACACTGGGTGAGGCATCTTTACCTGAGAACTGAGGCTGTAAAACTACTTCTGACAACAGGGAGACCACATCGTCCAGGCCTTTAGCATCTGCAGACATCGCATACATGGTGGTGTCCCTGGAACAAAACGGAGACATTAAAACAAGTAATATCCCTGCACAAGCACAATATCACCCTTACATCTCTTTAAATGGGTTAGCCACTTTTTAACATTGACTGCCTAGTCTTAGGATAGGCTATCAATTTTATTAAATCTGCCAGAGTCCGACACCTGGGACCGCCGCAGATTAGCTGCTTCGGGACAGCCCCAGTAATGTATACTTGTCGGGGGCGGCAATGCTCACTAGCCATAAAAAAATTGTAGCAGGTACTGCAGCACTGCCCCATTCAAGCCTATGGAGCAGCACTGTGGTACCTCAACTTGCCACTACACAACGTACGGTGAGCGAGAAACCGCGAGAAATCACAGTGTTTTCTAGCGAATCCCATGCCCACTTTGCGGTATAAGCTGCGTTGCGATTTCCAAAACCGGCACAGTTCTGGAAATCACAGCATGTCAATTAAGTCTACGGAAACGCCAACGGTTTCCCCAAAGTATACCTATGGAGGAAACCTCTGTGAACACTGAGCACTGAAGGAGGAACCACAATGCATTGCTGCAGAGCTTTTTGCTGCAGGACGCCACGTACGGTCTTAGCCTAAAAGGGTTTTAACGTGAATATAAGCACATGTAAATTTATAGACATTTTAAAGTTAAAAACATTTTTGCAAATATAAATATTAAAAATGTTGCTGAATTTGACAGATTTTCTCTGACCATCTTAGGGTTGACAGTCTGTAGTCTTGATCAGTTGCCAAAGGGCCATGAGGGCAGAAACTTTCTATGGAGAAAATCTTTATAAATCTGCCAAAAAATTTTTTAATTTTAAATCGTTTATGTTTGCAAAATTATTTTACTTTCAATTGTCTATAAACCAAAGTACAAGTATGTTCATGGGAAATCTCTTTAAAGTCCAACTAAAGTCTAACTTGTGTAGGGGGTGGTTGGTGAACATTTTTATAATATACAGTCTGTAAAGTTCCCATTAGAGATGCTGTACATAAGCATTGCTACACCTGTACAGCTGTACTCAATGCAGTATGTAGAGCAAAAGGGGAGGAGGGGGCACTTGAAATGGCTGTATCTCCAGTTTTATACCACCTAGAGAAAACTGTTCTGGTATCACAAAAAAGCAGAGAGTCACAGCTTTCACATGCTGCAAACATTGAAACTGCAAACAGCACATACCTGACTACTGGTCTATGGCACTGACGGAGAGCTGCGCTCTTTTATGTGTCACAGTAGGGAATAGAGTAATGGTCACACAGGGATACCACTGATCCATTCACAGAGTGGACTTGGCTTCTTGTTCCTGTGATCAGTGGGGGTCTGTGTATGCAGCAGGTAACATACACTATAATGGTGGTGATGGGAAACGGCAGATCTTCTCCCACTCACTCGAGAAGGAGTAGAGCTGCTCCTGCCATATACAGCTTCTGATAGCCGGATCAGCTGATTGGTGCAGGGTCTAGGTGTTGGGTTCCCATAAATCAGATACTGATGGTCTATTCTGTCATCAGTATTCAATACCCTTGGGTATTGACAACCACTTTAAAATAATAAGACCGTGATCCTTGCCTGGAGGTCTGACAGTCACAAATCCCACCATGTTTTTCAAGTGTCAAGAGAATCTCATCTTTACTGCCATACCGTTTTGTAGACTAGAGGAAGAAAAAGAGAGAAAAAAAATATAAGTTATAACAGAAAGTGTATCATGCACATAACATCTTTTTTTCCCCCCTATCAGTATGTCTTTGGAGTGTGGGAGGAAATCCATGCAAACACGGGGAGAACATACAAACTCCTTGCAGATGTTGTCCTTGGCAGGATTTGAACCCAGGACTCCAGGACTGCAAGGCTGCAGTGCTAACCACTGAGCCACCCGCACATAACATCTTCTATCAGGCCCCATCTTATGTTCTGTCCCAGTCCTACTGAGATTCTGGTATCAGTCACGTATACACGTGGAGATGTGCAGGTCATCAGCATTGGACACGTGTGACAACGTAGGAACAACAAGGGGAACAAGAAGGTTCTTTAATTCTACTGAAGAACAGAGAAGATTTACGTTAAAGTGTCGTGAATTCTTGCACATGAGCCAGCTACAAGGCTGGTAGTGACAAGAACAGAATGACAAGTCTTCTACAGCCATAATACATCACACAAGACATTAGATCAGCCATTGAAGTTCTACTTACAAAGAAGGCCAATTTCTCCAAAAAGTGAGAGATGCCGCTGAGGTATTTGGTTTCATGTCTGGAGCCTGAATTGATGAGAACTGGAAGAGAAACAAAGCCGTAAATTATAATAATCCAACACTGCAAAAAGCAGATGTATGTGCAGATTGGTCACCGACAGATCATCCCTGGTATGAGGATCTTACAGGTCAGCCCTCCTTGTTTTTGTATCTGTTTGGAGCAGTGAATTGACCATTTCAGCAGGCAGGAGAGGAGTTGGAAGGATTTTTCTCTAATCCATAGTTTTGTATGGTCAACAATTACAAATAAAATAACCTGTGTGTCAAAAAGTCAAACTAGGAGTTAAAAAAAGAAAATACAAGCACAGTGACATGGACAATGACAAAAGGAAGACGCCATACTGACCAAACATATAAAAAGCCCTGGTCCGATAGACAGAATATATCAAACAATACACACACCGCATTACATCTGACTAAGCCATAGATCACCATCAAAATAAAAGAACTACATAAGTACTTTGTGGTGTAGAAAACCTCTAAAAATGAACAATTCCTGGTCTACAAAGAGCAATCAGATTTCTTCCAAAAGTAAAAAAAACTGCTCAGATAGCAACGCCTCCAGGAAAACTGCTGAATAGCTTAGTAATTCAATAGAAAAAGTGAACCCCATATATTATATTGAGTCATTACAAACAGAGGGAACTTGATAAAGTGTTTCTTTCTGTTAATGTTGATGATTATGGCTTATAGCCAAGGAAAAGTCATTATCTCAGAAAATTAGATTATTATATAAGACCAACTGTAAAAAAATTATTTAACACAGAAATGTTGGCTAAATGAAAAATCTCCAGTAAATGCACTTGATATTTGTCGGGGCTCCTTTTGTATGAATGACTGAATCAAAGCGGCAATGTGGCATGGAAGGATCCGCCTGTGGCACTGCAGAGGTGCTATGGAAGCCCAGGTTGTATTATAGCAGCCTTCAGCTCGTCTGCATTGTTGGGTCTGGGGTCTCATCTTCCTCTTGACAATACCCCATAGATTGTCTATGTGGTTAAGGTCAGGCGAGTTTGCTGGCCAATCAAGGACAGTGATACTGTGGTTATTAAACCAGGTATTGGAAATTTCCATACCCAAAAAGCTTGTGGGCAGAGGGAAGCATTAAGTGCCCTAGAATTTCCTGGTAGGCGGCTGCGCTGACTTTGGTCTTGATAAAACACAGAGGACTTACACCAGCAGATGACCTGACTCCCCAAACCATCACTGATTGTGGAAACTTCACACTAGACCTCAAGCAGTTTGGATTGTGTATAGCCGGCCCTCCACTCTAATTCCAGACTCTGGGACCTTGATTTCCAAATGAAATGCAAAATTTACTTTCATCTGAAAACACCTTTGACCACTGAGTAACAGTCCAGTTCTTTCTCTCCTTGGCCCAGGTGAGACGCTTTTGGCGTTGTCTATTGGTCGTGAGTGGCTTGAAACATGGAATGTGACACTTGTAGCCAATGTCCTGGATACGTCTGGCCATGGTCTCTTCAAACAGCTTATCAGTGGGGATCCCAGGTGCCAGACCTCCTCCGATCACATATCAATATATAAGTCCTGGAGAAATCTGACAGACTACATTATACCTAGTCCAGTGCAAGGCACAGAGATTGTCTCTTTGGTGTACCTGAATATGCCCTGCACTAGGCATGATACATCACATTTGCTCAGACTGTAACTCTACTTACGCCCAACTGTACAGAACTGTCCAAATTTGTTCTGCGAGGCCACCCGCAGGCCATTCTCCAGGTTGGTAACCTTAGTCTCGTACTTCTCCTGTCCATCCACTCTTGCAAACACAGGCTTGGGCACCCCAGGTAGGGGACTGGTAAGTGGTATGTTGGGGTAGGTACCGCCGCTGCTGAACCTCCTGTAGGCAGGGAGTCCGTACCTGAAACACAAGGCAGATACAATTCATTACATATAGGTCTGCTCCATGTATATACTGATACATGTGTATACTCGGTGTGGTATTGGGGTATATACCGTTCACCCAGTCATGATTATGGCACCAGTATCACCATCGCTGCTGGCTGTCAATGAATGGTACACTCCTGTATACATCCAAAGAAGGAACCCATGCCCCAGTCGTATCCAACCAACACAGCAGCCTCATGCCAGTGTATCAGCACTGCTGTGTGACCAGGACGGTTGCAGGATAGGGATCAGCCTCTGGATGTGAACAATATGGTTTCTAGCCAGGGACAGACAGCAGAGATCCAGTACCACAAAGAGGGAGAGCGATGAAATATCAGGAAGTGACAGAAGATTGTAAGCTCTCTCATAGACTGTAAGCTCTCTCATAGACTGTAAGCTCTCTCATAGACTGTACGCTCTCTCATAGATTGTAAGCTCTCTCATAGACTGTAAGCTCTCTCATAGACTGTAAGCTCTCTCATAGATTGTACGCTCTCTCATAGACTGTAAGCTCTCTCATAGACTGTAAGCTCTCTCATAGATTGTAAGCTCTCTCATAGACTGTAAGCTCTCTCATAGACTGTAAGCTCTCTCATAGACTGTACGCTCTCTCATAGACTGTACGCTCTCTCATAGACTGTAAGCTCTCTCATAGACTGTAAGCTCTCTCATAGACTGTACGCTCTCTCATAGACTGTACGCTCTCTCATAGACTGTAAGCTCTCTCATAGACTGTAAGCTCTCTCATAGACTGTAAGCTCTCTCATAGACTGTACGCTCTCTCATAGACTGTACGCTCTCTCATAGACTGTAAGCTCTCTCATAGACTGTAAGCTCTCTCATAGACTGTACGCCCTCTCATAGACTGTAAGCCCTCTCATAGACTGTAAGCTCTCTCATAGACTGTAAGCTCTCTCATAGACTGTACGCTCTCTCTCATAGACTGTACGCTCTCTCTCATAGACTGTACGCTCTCTCATAGACTGTACGCTCTCTCTCATAGACTGTAAGCTCTCTCATAGACTGTAAGCTCTCTCATAGACTGTAAGCTCTCTCATAGACTGTACGCTCTCTCTCATAGACTGTACGCTCTCTCTCATAGACTGTAAGCTCTCTCATAGACTGTATGCTCTCTCTCATAGACTGTAAGCTCTCTCATAGACTGTACGCTCTCTCATAGACTGTACGCTCTCTCATAGACTGTACGCTCTCTCTCATAGACTGTAAGCTCTCTCAGATTGTAAGCTCTCTCATAGACTGTAAGCTCTCTCATAGACTGTACGCTCTCTCATAGACTAAGCTCTCTCATAGATTGTAAGCTCTCTCAGACTGTACACTCTCTCATAGATTGTAAGCTCTCTCATAGACTGTAAGCTCTCTCAGACTGTAAGCTTTCTCATAGACTGTACGCTCTCTCATAGATTGTAAGCTCTCTCATAGACTGTAAGCTCTCTCATAGACTGTAAGCTCTCTCATAGACTGTAAGCTCTCTCATAGACTGTACGCTCTCTCATAGATTGTAAGCTCTCTCATAGACTGTACGCTCTCTCATAGACTGTACGCTCTCTCATAGACTGTACGCTCTCTCATAGATTGTAAGCTCTCTCATAGATTGTAAGCTCTCTCATAGATTGTAAGCTCTCTCATAGATTGTAAGCTCTCTCATAGACTGTAAGCTCTCTCATAGATTGTAAGCTCTCTCATAGACTGTATGCTCTCTCATAGATTGTAAGCTCTCTCATAGATTGTAAGCTCTCTCATAGATTGTAAGCTCTCTCAGACTGTACGCTCTCTCATAGATTGTAAGCTCTCTCATAGATTGTACGCTCTCTCATAGATTGTAAGCTCTCTCATAGACTGTAAGCTCTCTCATAGATTGTAAGCTCTCTCATAGATTGTAAGCTCTCTCAGACTGTACGCTCTCTCATAGATTGTAAGCTCTCTCATAGATTGTACGCTCTCTCATAGATTGTAAGCTCTCTCATAGACTGTACGCTCTCTCATAGACTGTACGCTCTCTCATAGACTGTATGCTCTCTCATAGATTGTAAGCTCTCTCATAGACTGTACGCTCTCTCATAGATTGTAAGCTCTCTCATAGACTGTAAGCCCTCTCATAGATTGTAAGCTCTCTCATAGACTGTACGCTCTCTCATAGATTGTAAGCTCTCTCATAGACTGTAAGCCCTCTCATAGATTTAAGCTCTCTCATAGACTGTACGCTCTCTCATAGACTGTACGCTCTCTCATAGACTGTAAGCTCTCTCAGACTGTACGCTCTCTCATAGATTGTAAGCTCTCTCATAGATTGTAAGCTCTCTCATAGATTGTACGCTCTCTCATAGACTGTAAGCTCTCTCATAGACTGTAAGCTCTCTCATAGACTGTAAGCTCTCTCATAGACTGTACGCTCTCTCATAGACTGTACGCTCTCTCATAGATTGTAAGCTCTCTCATAGATTGTACGCTCTCTCATAGACTGTAAGCTCTCTCATAGATTGTAAGCTCTTGCGAGCAGGGCCCTCAGTCCCATTGTGTGAAATCCCTTTCTTTGTAATGCATCTTTCTGTCTGTACTTGAACCCTACAAATTGTACAGCGCTGCGGAATATGTTGGCGCTATAAAAATAAAATGTATTATTATTATATTAACTAGTTAGTGAAGTGATTATTCGATGTCTGTGGTACTACAAGCCCCAGCATTCCATGTACCTGCTGCTAGAACATGCTGAGAGTTGTAGTTCCGCAGTTATATGTTACACAGGTGTCATGGATGTGGAGGACAACATAGCCCCCTCCCCCTAATATCAGGTTACCTAGCTATACCCCCCATACACACCACGTGACCCCGGCCCCCTCCTCACACAGCAGACATGTCTCCGTCCTCCTCGACCCCGCTCACCTCCGTATCCCGATCCACGCCCGGTTCCTCACCATGTTCGCCGCCATGTTTACTCTCTCACCTCTGACCTCCCCGGGATCCCTCACAGCAAGCTCACTTCCTGCTTCCTGTCCAACACCCCAGGTCACATCCGGGGCGGAGCCTGGCTCGGGTCAGCTGCAGGAGCGGCACTCAGTATACATTCCATGTGCAGCCCCTGCTGCTCTCCGCTGCCCCCTGCTGGTCGGTCTTCCCTGTACTCCCTGTACTATATGACTGCTCCATCTGTACCAACCTTACCGGGGCGTACGTTGTGATGGTAACCAAGAGCTGCCCCTGCTGTGCCCAATAGGTGCCCCGACCACTCTCTAGCATGTCAGGATACCCCAGGCGAGGGAAGACCCTGATCATCCAGGATGGTGAGTATAGGGGCAGGGTCGTGGCTGGAGGGGGCTCACTCCAGCTGTTGTGCATGCTGGGAGATGTAGTCTCACAACAGCTCATGTCAAGAAGGTTCCCCATCCCTGCACATGGACCTTCTCTGAAGAGGTGTAGTATGGGCACATATGGAGGTACGTGTTATCCATCTACATCTGTACCCACAGAGATTTGCACTCCCACCCCTCAGGTTTAGGGCAGCTTGACCATATGAGGTTTCCAGTGCCATAGTAAAGAGGACCCTTACCACAATTACTACCAATTTCTCACATGAACTTACCTATTATAGCTATTGCCCCCACTCCTGGGGTACCAAGGTGATACCTGGGGTATCTGGGCATCTAAAACCAAAGGTCATGGGTACGTGTTAGTCAATCGGGGACATAACTAGGGGTGAGGCGGCACTGCCTTGACCAGTGATTGGCTGCCGTGGTTGCATGTCCATAGATAAGCGCTATCATCTAGCAATGACAGGTCCTGCAGCATCAGTGGCGCGGGCACAGTATATTCTGACTTGGTACACTCCAAGAGATATGTAGGGATTGGTTATCTAGTGTAATTGGTCATGTCTGAACCTGGTACCCACCCCTTACATCAGGAATATAGATACCCACGTCCTGTTCCTGGCATTGGTCACACATGCACGGTCAGTGGGAGTAATGACCACATATCATCTGTGACATATCTTAAAAATGATGACTGGCCCTTTAAAGTTTGTGCAAATGCAATCAAAAACTTGCTGCTTGTTACAAGTCACCTCCAGATCTGCAGCAAGGAAATGGATACCGGATTTACTGTTGTGGTGTAGTGTCTTTCCAATGTATGAAGCCTGACGATTATGTGACTGCGCCAGGATAGTCATCCTACTCCATAGTTCAGGGGTCGGCCACCAATGGCGCTATAGTTCTTAGCATTCCCTACAGGCTATAGGAGAATGATCATGCTGTAAAGTGAGACCTTCCTGCTGTGATGCGGGCTCTGGCTCAGTGTCTGTGTATCACTTACATCTTTTGTGTCTTGCAGATAGCGATGGGGATCCTCCCGATGAAGGGAACCCATTTTCTTTTAAGGAATTTGTGAAAAGCAAAGCCTGCGTTTTACCTGGTGGAAGTAACGGGGAAAGGGATTACTCTACTGTGAGTACTAATGTGAACCGACTGCAGAATGTTAAGGGTCCATTCACCTGGAGGAAAATGGGGAGGAATTTGGTGTGGAATTTCAGCGCTGAAAAAAAGCCTCCGATTGACTTCAGTGCTAGCAGAAAAAGGAACCCATTGAAGTCAATGGGAGGCTTTTTTTTTCAGCGCTGAAATTCCACACCAAATTCCTCGCCATTTTCCTCCGTGTGAATGGACCCTAAGATTTAAAGGGATTGGCCATTAGAGAGGGCCCATTTCAGGATGTTGGCCCAAGGACTATCAGATGATCTCCCCTGATCCAGCTCTTAACTAAACACCATAACCCTATTGGTTGATGTCTGGCGTCCCCTGCCTTATCCAAGAATGAAGGGACTATGACTTCTTTAGCTTATTCTGTGCACAGTGGCGCCCTCAGCCATCCATTCTAAGGATATACAACACAAGTTCTTACAGGTGAAGGCACCCGTGTGGTGATTCCCTGCAGATTGGGGCTGATAGCTTTGCTGTGCATGGAATTGCTATGAAGACGCCCAGCTGCTCCTTCAATCTGAGCATGGTAGAGGGTTCAGCATGTGGAACCCCGTGATCAGAAAGTGAATGAATACCGTAATGATGTGCTCTTATTTAGGGTGATGGTAACCTTCTTTAAGGAAGAACTCTGGCCATTTGTGTATTTAGAAGATGACCTGCTTAGGGTAACTGCTGCATGTCATATGTTTTGATCAGTGGCAGTCCAGGTGTTGAGACCTCCAAATATAGAACTAAAGGGGGAAGCACTGTGCTCGTTTGGCTGTGATTGGCTTTTCACTCTCCAGAGTTAGGGATAGCTGTAGCCTTCTATGAGCCAGAGCAGAGCTGATCACAACCAAAGGTACTTGGTGCATGTCTGTTTCTTTTAGAGATGGGTGGGGGTCCCAGCAGAAGACTAATTCTCTAATCTTCTTAGGACACCAAGCATGGAACCACAGTCCTCCCCGACTCCCATGACAAATTTGCCTCAAACTCAAGGTACCAGGACACATTTTTTAAGGACCCCACAGTGGACCATGATCTCCTCGATGATGATGATGATGATGAAGAGGAGGAGGACTGGAGTGGAAGTTATCAACCATCGGTTGTAGAGCAGAGCCTGAATGTCAGCACATCTCCAGACGTTGTATATAATGAGTCCTATGCATACAGTGACATCTCAGGGGTTGATCAGTTTACAACATGGCGGTTCCCTGCAGGTTCCCCTACTGCTGGTGAAGGTTATACCCATCCAGAGCTGCCCGTCACAACTGTGAAGAACCCTGCTGACAGTGTGCTGTCCCAGAATAAGATGAGCTATGAAGAGGTAGGAGGCATATATGGTGACACGTCATATAACTCTGCGACAGTGTGATCATCTGAGTAATAAAAATGTCTAGGCTTGATGTATTGTAGCAAACCCACATCTTTAGGTGTGTAGAGGTTTGTAGCAGGGATGTTATTGTTCACTATACACAGTGAATGATGATCCTTTTTCTGCAGACTGCACTGTGTGCTTTCCTCACTATCTAAAGCCTATGTGATCTGCTCTCCCTGATGACTCTGATGCTTCTCCCCTCTGAACACTCTGATCTGATGTGACATCCTCCTTTCTTTCCCGACTGCTATCTACAAGGCCTCATTCAGAAAGCCATATTAAGAGTGCAAAAATTCAATCCGGATTTACCGTATGAGCAGTCTCTTTGATGCTGCTAGTTTGGGTTAATAGATTTGCGTTTAGTCTGCAATACGGGTAATAAAATGAGACTGTAGTATGGATATCTGAACGAGGCCTTACACTAAGAGAGGAGAAGTGTGCTCTCGGATTCAGCACAGCAGCCAACTTGGTGAAGGAGTTCTGCAGACCCTACAATGTCTACAGGTGTCCTTATCTTTTAGATCTCTCTTTCTACTTCTATTTTAGGTCTTGGAAGAAAATAATAATCTGAAAAGAAAAATTCAAGAGCTCCAGAAACTTAATGAATCACAGTCAGAAAAGTAAGTGTTGTGAATGCAAGTTTGCTTTAATGCATTTCTCTCCCACTGTTCACTGCTTGGCTCTCCATAGACTTCTGTGTGTAAAGCTACATGTAGATAGTGGTGCCATTAGAGATTTAGTGGTCATGCACAAGACCAGGAAACGTGATCCGTGTGGGCCGTACTTCCTGGACTGGACTCCACCGCGTGCATAGAACATTTTAGCAGTCAGATGCTTACCAGTCATTGTACCCAGAATATATAATCTGTACATGATCCCTATTATTATAGGGTTAAACATTTTGAGCGAAAACTGGAAGAAAAAATTCTTGAGGAGCAGAAGGAAGCACAAGACCTGGAGTCCATGGTGCAGCAAGTGGAGGCAAACCTGCAGATGATGACGGTCAGTACCTACTGTATATGTGCAGGACAAGCGGCCATATATAATGTGTTCTACACAGTCACTGATGAACACCTGAGGACTGGTTACTAGGGATGTGCTTGTCTGACAACCCTATACAAAGCTCTGGTTGTTAGGCATTGCAGCCCTAGTAACCAGTCTGTCTCAGAATAGCCAGCCCAGCCATGAGTGGTGAGGAACACCCCAAAACGCCTGTTCGCCGCGTCATCAGCCGGCAGAGTCAACTGCGCGTGTCCATTCAGCCCTTCTCCTGTGGCCTCTTACACGAGCGTCCATTCAGCCACAGGAAAATGGCCAAACTCACATGTGCAGTTGGCTCTGCCGGCCGGTGACACAGCGAAGAGGCGTAGGGAAAGAAGACACGCAGAAGAGAAAATTCCCAGAAATCAGAATAAATAAAGCTAAGAGAGGAGTAGCCTTTGTAAAAGCTATTCTGACATGGTGGTGTAGAAAAAGAATCCCTTTAAACGTATTCGCCTTGTACAGACTGTGCTGGGTTTGGCAGGTTTGTGATATCTGTATCGTGATGTCTTGTAGAAAAGAGCTGCAAAGGCCGAGAGCAACGTGACAAAACTGAAGCAGGAGGTGACTCTACTCCAGGTAGGTGCCAGAATTCTGCCGCTGTGGCCATTGCTATAATAGCTGCTTTACTAATAGGAGGCCATTTTTTCACATTTTAGCTGTTAAAGGGACTTTCCAAAGTATAATAAAAGCAGAAAATCCTCCCTGACAGCCCTGGAGTGATGTCCCAGTCAACATCACATGACCACTGTAGCCAATCATTGGCCTCAGCATTGGCATGTGCATAGAAGGCATGTGATTGGCCGCAGCAGGGATGTAATGATGAATGTGACATCGTCACTGCCACTCCAGTAGGGATCAGGCAGGACACATATAATGGTGAGCTCACTCCTGTCCTTCAGATCCAGCTAAACACCTACAAAGCCGAGAATGAAGCCCTGCGGCGTGGGGAGACGGCCGGAATGAACGCGGTGAAACAAAACGCTGGCCTAGCCCTGGAGAACTTGCACAAGGCAGTGAGCGGGGCGCAGACTTCCATCAAGTAAGTGGGGTTTGTGGTTTGGGGTCCAGTAACCACAGCTCTCTCTATCTGTATATAATCTATTGTTGTTTCACCCCACTACAATAGGCAGCTGGTGTCCGGGGCGGAGGCACTGAACCTTGTCGCTGAACTGCTCAGATCCATTGACAAGATAGCAGAAGTCCATGACGATGGATCATAGAAGACAACTACTTTACAGAACTTGGCACATGCAAAATAATTCCACCATGTCAGTCGGATGTATGCTGCCATGTACGGACTGAAAACTAACAGGTTGTTAAGCTTTAGTGGGTATTATGAGACAAGAGCGCCACCATTGCCTGCAGGTTGAGTCTGGTATTACAGTGAATAAAGTTAAGCTGCAATACCAGATATAGTCTATGGACCAGGGTGGCACTGTTTTAACCTTAGACTTGTAAGCAGTTCCGAGTGAGGGTTTACAATATATCATTAGGACATAGTGACGCTACTATGTAGTGATGTCAGATGTTCCCAGTTAGCAAAAGCTTGTGTACATTACTACCCGCTCCTTTTAAAACTATATCATGCTATAGTCTGATTTTGTAAATCCAAGATGGCTGCCTTCACTATACACCTTTCCGCATTGAGAACACATGCATGCGCGGCTGAACGATGTGTGTGTGAATAGCCACCTTAAAGGGTTGGCCAGGATATATTTATTGACTTCAGTGGGAGCTACATCAGTGTCCATCCAAATGCTTACAGCTGTGCACTGTGCATAGTACGGCATTGGAAGCGGCCCCATACAGCTGTTTCCTGGCCAACCTCTATGAGAGCACTGTCCTATATTCCCATTAAAGGCACCACCATACTTCTAGTACCGCACATTATAATGCCCAAATCTATAGGGTTATTGATGTATCTTAATGTACACACTGGGTTTAAATTGGGGTTTCAAAACCACATTGATGGCCTTAAAGTTGTGAGTAAAGGGGTTCTGAGGATGATGATGGCAGAACAAAGGAGCTGTGACCCTCTCGGTGTTTATCAGGGCACCACACATGGCCGTATTTGGTACTGTAGCTCAGCCACATTCAGGTGTAGGGATCGGCAATTAATGTGTATTCCCAGACCCCCCTCTTTAAAGGTATATTAATCTATACTGGATATAGGCTCATTTTTATTGTTGGGTAACCAAATGCTGCAAAATATGCACAACAAACTATTATTATTGCCACTAGCTGCTTCAGACTCTGCACTATAATCCTATTCCTTTAGGTGGGAGTTATGCAAGACATGATGCACTTTAGGCTGCGTCTACACTGCACCGTCTGTCTCACCATCCGTATGCTAATGTGAGTGAATGGGGGGGGGGGGGTCACTTTAGGACCCTCTTGTCTAGTCGCAGCAATGTAGAGGACGCGATATGACCCCATCCACTTACATCAGTGTATGATCTTTGGTTGCAGCCATAATCATGGTGTATCCCTGGCTTTACACTACAACCCCTGCACCAGAGTCATAAGATGCTTGATTATTCTCTATACATAATAGATCCGCAACCTGTGGCTTTCCCGCTGTTGGGAAACTTCAACTCCCAGCATGCCCTGAATATCTACAGCCATCACAGCATGCTGGGAATTGTAGTTTTACAATAGCTAAAGAGCCACAGGTTGCGGACTATGGGTCTAGCACTGTGAGTTGTACTTTTTTTCTATAGGAATATTTGTATTATATCTATTTTTTATGTATTTTCACTATACACGAGTTCAATGTAATTCTAAGGATTTTCCCTCTTCTATAACCTACTGAATTTTATTCATAGTTATTAGATCATATAGATATCAGTGCAAGAAGAGAACTGTGCTATAGCACTTTACTAGAGCGCGAGCAGAGTGCATAGGAGTCTGTACATAGGGAACTGTACAACACCACAGCTGAGGGTTTGCTACAACTGTATCCAGTCCGGGCAAGCAGATCAGCATCACATCATTACTGCTGCCATGTGTCAGTGCAGATTAAAGGGGGTTTTCAGGCTTCTCAATTGATGACCTATCTTTTGATGAGCTGTATGTTGTATAGTGGCCGTACCCTTCATTTGAGTTGCGTACAGGCCATGTTATTGATGAATGTGACATCACATGGTCTGGCGAAGCAGAAGCGGTACTGCTGCCTCTGCTTCAAACAGCTGACCCATGGGGGTCCTGGGTGTCAAACCCCCACTGATCTTCAGCTGATAACCTAGTCTAAGAATAGATCATCGATTTATAGAGCCTGGAAATTCTGATCTACACTGCAACATTAAGTCCTACTTTCGGCATATATGCAGGGCGTATGCATACAAACCTATCCGTATCGCTTCAGTCACTCAGTAAGGACCAAAAGAACATCCTTAGGGGTTCTTACAGATGTATAGCTCAGACCCAGTGTGCACAGAGAGTATAAGGCATCAGTCTGTTTAGTTCAAAGAATAAGTTAGATAGCATACACTGTAACAAACCCTCAGCTGTGTGAAGTATTAAGTCTGTAGAGATTGTTCCCATTCAATGACAGCAAGTAGAGATTTTGACAATGAATTGAATGTGAAAGTTACAGAACATTTCATTATATGGTGATTGACCAGACTGGACAAGATGGCGACTTTATAGTCTAAACTCCCAGAACTGTAGTCACGATAGGGTATACGCTCTGTGGTCACGTATATGGGTTTGCCATAACTTATCTACATGATAGTGTCTGATCACTCCAGATCCAACTTGTGGGACTGCTTCAATAATGAGATCAAGGGGTACTGTGCCCCCCATTATTCCAAGCAAACTTTAAGGAACTGATCTGGATAACCAAGCCCTCTCCATCAATCCCATAGACACTGAATGGTGTAGTAGTGCACATGTACAACAGACACTGCATTCAAACAGGGGTCCCAAATTCCTGTACCCCCCCCCCCCCCACCCCCACCCTCTCCTCACTGATCAGACACATAGCCAATGGACTGGTTATACATTTTGGTTTTTGGAAAATCCTTATAGCAATAGTGGCCTGATGTTTCTTATTACTGAAACACTGCAGGGCAGTCAGATTTCCCATATATTACATATCTATATATAGATATATAAACACACACAACCATCACCATTGCCTCTCATCATTTAGAGAGTACAGGAGGCATCACCTTCACCTGTGCCAGGAAGAACAGTCGTAGGGAACTGGCTCTCCCTGCAGCTGCTCTCCATGCCTACAATAGCTTCTGCTCACATATTATGGAATTGCTGGTCATGCCATTTCCTAATATATCTGCCATAGTAACACACGTCTTTTTTTTAAATTTCCTTTAAGCTATGCAGTGTTAATTTTTATAAAGTAATTTTATATGAATTCCAGAATTCTGCCCGTCTTGTATTTTCAGAGATTGCTGCAATCTATCAGAATTACCCCAATTACCTTTGCACCTTCTTTGGTCAGGACGGTAATGTAGATGATAGAACGTATTTATTATTTCTCTATTGTGCTTGGATGTGGTAAGATAAGAACCTGAAGCCCGCCAGCTGCAGTGGAACTACAAGCTCCAGCATAAACTCTCTGATCACTGTAGCTGGTGAGCGACAAGTCTGCTGATCTGTGGAGGAACCAAATGTGAGATTCTGTTTTTATATTCCTGAATAAAGAGATTTGACATTTTATTATTTAAAGTAAACCAGCGATGTGTCATGGGAGTTTTGTAAGCATTCTGTATTGTGTTATAGACAAGGAGGAGATGGGCAGATTGATATATAGCTAAAGTATCCTATGCTATATGCACATTATCACTGAAGAGTCATGTGGGCGGTGTCCAGATCAAGAAGAGTCACACAATCCAAGATCCAGCCCCAACCCTCCAGGTTTGATGGGCGCCCCCTAGTGTCCACTGAATCTCATGCATGTGCAGCAAACATGTACTAGTACCGAGGCACACACTGGGAAATGAGGTGACCATATACATACACCTAAAAAAGAATAATAGTGGTGAACCCCAGCAGAGTACACACTGCTGCCCTGTGCTTGCCTGTTTAGTACATATCGACTGCAAACGTGCAGGATTTGATTTAGGTTGGTGGTGGTGTACAGAATCAATTGGGGTTTAAGCTAGGACCTCATGACTTTCCTGGACTCCGCCCAGATGACTATTTAATAAGAAAGTGAAATTTGGCTTTAGAATACAGGGACAGGTCTACAACACAGACATACATTTACTAATCGTGTAACTGTGAACTAGACATTACGTTCACATGGTCAGGCAGAAAAAAAAAATCTGTTCCAAAAGCATTCATTTCATTGGGAGTTTCAGACATTATCCACCTCAAGAAGGAGAAGGAGGCTGCCACAAATGAATGGCTGGTGGATTTCCAGGCCGGCAAACACCATTCTTAATATAATTCCACCATGGCTACTTAGCCCAAACATGACTGTCTTTATAGGCTCCAACTCAGTGCAACAGGTGAGCCACTAGAAGACCTACATTTCCACAGCCCCCTCCATAGCTTTGTGGATGATCCATTAATCTATAATATCTCACACTCTGATCATGTACACATCAGATTATCCTCCTATTCACACACGCTGATGGCATCCATCCCTTCACGCCTGAAAAATGGATTTTCAAAGCCGCGCTGAAGTTGTTAGGTTTCTCTTTATTACATGACATTCCCCTCCCCCATCCCGAGCTGTGTAATACTGTCTCTGTACAGAAGGTATTACTAGATCACAGCAGCATGCACATCACAGTGAGGAGAAACAGGAGTCTGAGGCAGATACAGCACGTCTGATAAAGCTAAAGAAGTCTAGTGTAAACTACGGCATCTAGTCACCAAGGAAGGAGAGAATCAGGGCAAGGCCCGACAAGGTTCTATTCTACACAAGTCCCCCTGCTGCTTATACAGTCCGTACATCAGTGGTCTGCGACTTGTGAAACTACAACTCCCAACATGCCCATGTGTAATTCAGAACAGCCTGCAAGCCGCAGACTGCGGACCACAAGTGCATCGTCCTTACTGTCAAGTCCTTCAGCTGTGACTTCCGATTAAAACCTTACTCTCAGGCTGGTACTGCCCGAGGCAAACATGGCTGCCCATGGAGACACACAAATATTCTTCACCAAGGGTCTGCAGAGTGAGTGCACATGATGGCATATTGACAAGGCAATACGAGTAGTAAGACAAGCTGGCTGCAGGGCAAGGGTATTCCTGCTCCATCACAAGGCTATGCCCTGCTGTAAACCGCCGCTGTCCCTCTAGGACCCCCCTCTGCTGCTCCTGTGCAGGACATGCTCCCCTGGCGTAAGTATCGGCATACATAGCTTATACATTGGTGAGTGTCAGCTTACATTGACCCACAGTTTAGTAAACTAATGACCTGGGAAGTTATTCTTAAATAGTTTTTGTCGTCAAAGGAGTTTTACTATCTGTAACGTACGTTCCGGACGATGCTAAGGATAAAACACAGTGTCTGTGCACACAGTTCATCTGAAAGTGCTTCTAGAAGTGCAGTAACCTGGTGCAGTAGTCAATACTACCACTAGGGGGTCGACATCCATGTGGACCTGCAGGAAGAGAAAAAGAACCGCATTAGGAAATTACTTTGAGGCCCCACATTGCAGAAAAGTAGCCAATGGACAAGATGTTGCTGGCCTCAGAAAAGGAAGCACAGCTCCCCCAAAGCTCATCAAACAGCTCATCAGTGGGGTCCCAGGTATTGGACTTATACTGATCTTATCTCAAAATCTTCCAAGAAACCACTTTAAAAGATTGTTGTCTAGGATTAGGATTACAGTTTTCTATATGTATGTTATTGGATATGCCCACTTTGATTCAAAGAGAAAAACATGGTGGCTTTCTTCCAAAAACAGCACCACCCTTGTCCACAGGTTGTCCGTGGTACTGCAAATTGAAGTCAATGGGAGCCATTTTTGCAGGTGGATTTTGAGGTGGATTCCGCATCAAAATCCACCAGCAAAAAACTCTGTGTGAACATACCCTAAGAGCTGCTAAGTGGCTGAGAGGGGTCATGTCATACACTATGAGACTCCACAGAACCAAAAAGTGATTTCTATTCATCCTCTGGCACTTGGGAGCATTAGTACAGCTCTACAGAAATGACACAACTATACTCCAACTGTGGTGGTCATAATGAAACCTGCCAGTATCTGATCACCCATCGATATGTCATCATTTTCTATGACGAGACAACCCCTTTTATTTACATATACCGGGGTGAGTTGTGGTGGCTAACCTTGGTCACTGCTAGCCAGCTCGCGTCTCAGCTTCTATCTTCTGCTCTCCGTGGAGACTCTCCAGCTCTTGAGGCTGTGCAATGGTTTGCCGAATGGCAATCTCTGGGCCCCCTCCATATATACTGAAGAGGTAGCTCCAGGTCTCTTCAGAGATCTGCCCATAATCTGCACCTGTACAAGAAGAGGAAATACTCCTAGTTACATAGCCCACCTGGTGCAATAGGCAAACTATGGCTGACCATGTAATGGATGGGACAATGGCAGAGCTTATTGTCAAGGATTGGTATTCCCACTTACCTTGTTTAGGCTGCACATGTCCTCCGCTCTTGGTCAGTGCCACCTTACTATTATCAATTGGTCCTGGGGGATCTAAAAAGAAAAACACATGTAGATTAACATAGACTACTGCCATAGGATCACCCAGCCGATGATGCCCCCTCAAGACTATAAGTAAATATACATGCAACAATAGGTAAATATTCATGGTATACGCAGTAAAATATGTATATTGGTGTAAATAAGGATTTGACCACCTTACTTTTACATAGTCGACTATACCTCCTACTGACGCACCCACCATCACCGTCATGTAGCTTATATTGCTGTTGATAAACAATATTATTTGTACTGTTCTAAAAAATTGCAACTTAGGACACAGAAACCCCTACACTTGAATTAATAGGTGAGTTCACATCTACTAGTTCAGTCCTCCCCATCTCAATACGTGAAGTACATTTGTGGTGCAATAGCAATGAAACTCCCCCCAGTGAGGCCAGTGAAATGGCTACAGCACTAAACAGCATAAGGGCTCATTCACACTGCTGTATTCTGGATGTGCATGTGCAGATCTGTCCTACGTGGCCGCACTATACCTGTACCACCGTGACACTGGTTTTACGCAGATTGTGTTAGAAACAAAATAGGCAAAGCAAAACCCTACGAAGGTCAATCACATGTCATCTTACATAGGGGCGTCACTCGCCTTCATGGCCCGGTCTTGTATATATCATGAAGCGTTTATGGACATGACAAATGTGGCACATCATGTCCTGGCAGGTGTTTAGACAAAATTTGGAAGTTTGCCCCTTGTGGTGACTTATGGGGTGTTCTCACTTCCACTTACCATTGTCTTTGCCTTTGACAAAAGCTTCCCACTCTCGAAACCACTGCATGCTGATACAGTATATGACACTGGGAGACTCCTCTGCTTGGAAAGCTTTATTCAGCTGAACAACAGACAGAAACAACAAATCTCCATCAATCACCATAATAATGAAATCTTATTCTGGTGCAATAATCTTTTCAGATTTTTTCATGTCTTGCGATTTTTCTGCATATATCATCAATTCTAGGGAAGAAGGGTGAGCAATGCGGGAAGGAGAAAGGGGAAAGGTCTCCTTAGGCTTGGTCATAAAAGTCTGATTGGTAGGGGTCTCACACTTGGGACCATCACAGTCCCGGTCTTTGAAGATACCGCAGCATTCACTAAATACCAAGCACAGCGCCATACAGATCAAAGTGTCTGTGATTGGTGTTGCAGTTCAGTGTCATTCACCTGAATGTGACTGAGCTGTGAACAGGCCATGTGACATCATTGGACCCCACCAATCAGATATTGATGATCTACCCTAAGGAAAAGTCATCAATGTATAGTAACAGATATGAGCACATCCATTGGCTGATGCATACATATATATATTAGCTTCTGCCCGTGACTTTGTCTGCGTGTTGTTGGCGATGATTCGCCTATATTTAGCAAATTGCTGCCATTGATGGTTCGCCTGCTCTCAAGCTGGCCTGCCGCTGAACTTATTCCTCGAGCCATACCTGGGATTGTTCTGGCATCTCAGCAGCTCGCTGAGATGCCATATAATGAGTGTGTTGTTGGTGTGGATGATCCACCTGCTCCAGTGTTTTGCTTTCATGGACTGGAAAAAACTCGGCTAGTTATATTACAATGTGACTACCAGTCCAGTACATATTACATTTCCTAACTATAATAACGTAGCAAGAGACTAATAGATGTATAATGTCGCTATATTTCACCTTAATGAAAGTGTCAATCTCGGTTTTTCGTCGTTTTGCCAGAGCTTCAATTTCTACTTGACATATAGAGCAAACATAAAGATGGTTCACTGCTGGGCCACCCCCGAACCTATGAAACAAAACACAAGATGCTGTACTTAATATGAATGACCCATCTAGGTATGGAAGGATCATAGATCAATGCATCAGGCTGTACTATGTCATCAGCAGCAGCAGTCATATTGGATCGGATAATCCGCCAGGGACTATATTACAATGTGTCTCCAGAGCAGAGCAGTTCCTCTGAAAATACTATATTACTAGTCAAATTCAAGTGTGGCACAAGGAACGCATATTGTTCCCAGTCATCACAAGATTGGGAGTCCCCTCTATGAATGGCTTGCCAGTGAACATAGTCACAGCTTCATTCACTTCTGTGGGGCTGATGGAGATAGCAGAGTACAGTTCTCTATCAGTTCTCTATCAGTCTCATAAAAGTGAATGGAGCAGTGGTGACACGTGTGCTACTATTTCATCCATACAGGGAACTCTTGTGATCACTAGGGGTCCCAGAGGTCAAACAACCAGCAAATCATGTGATAAGCCTGACCAAACAGATGTGATTTTAGGGCAATTTTGAAGCTGCTGTAGTTGGGGATTAATCGGATTTTCTGGGGTAAAGCGTTCCAGAGCACTGGTGCAGCTTGAGAAAAGTCTTGGAGATGGGAGTGGGATGTTTGGATAACAGAGGATGCAAGTCTAAGGTCATTGGCAGACCGAAGACAACGATTAGGAAGGTAGACAGTGACATGAGAGGAGATATAGGGGGGAGCAGCGCTATGGATGGATTTTTTGGGTCAGAGTGATACTTTTAGGCTCCATTCACACAGAGTAATGCCAGGCGTCATTTGTGTGTAATTTGTGTGTCTTTTACAGCCATCATAAAACGTTTACATAGAGTTCTATAGTAAATTACGGACGTCTTTTCCTATAGAACTCTATGTAAACGTTTTATGACGGCCGTAAAAGACACACATATTACACACAAATGAGGCCTGGCGTTACTCTGTGTGAATAGAGCCTTATATTGTATTCTGTGGTGGATGGGCAACCAAGACATCGACTGACACAAGGTAGATGCGTCTGCGTGCTGGTTTGACAGAAAGAGGAGTCCGACGGCTGCATTCAGGACAGATTGTAGTGGGGAGAGTTTAGTAAGAGGAAGCCCAATTAGAAGAGAATTGGAATAGTGAAGACGAGGGAGAATCAGAGCAACAATGAGGGGTTTTGATATTTCCACAGTGGGAAAAGGGCAAATTCTAGAGATGGTTTTGACATGCATGTGGCAAGGGCATGCAAGTGTCTGAATATGTGGGGTAAAGGTGAGATCTGAAGCAAGTACAACCTCAAGACAGCAGGTATGCACACTCCCATTGAACTAAGGGGGCGTTCACACTACCGTCGGTGTCCGACATGTAGTGTCCGCTCCTAGTGTCCGCTCAAAATCTGTCACGGACAGTAGGAGCGGACACTAGATGTGTCCGTGACACCTGTCATTCACTTGAATGGGCATCGGGTGCGTTCTTTTGCACTCCGTGCCCGTCCTTTCCTGTCCGCAAGAGAAGATGTCCGACTTCTCAAGCGGACAGAAAAACCCTGCATGCAGGGTTCTTCTGTCCGCTTGAGAAGTCGGACATCTTCTTTTGCGGACAGGAAAGGACGGGCACGGAGTGCAAAAGAACGCACCCGATGCCCATTCAAGTGAATGACAGGTGTCACGGACACATCTAGTGTCCGCGACAGATTTTGAGCGGACACTAGGAGCGGACACTACATGTCGGACACCGACGGTAGTGTGAACGCTCCCTAACACATTTGACTTCAGTAAGCTCCTGAGTGCCCCTAGTGGTAAGTGTAAGCAGCTAAATTACCTAATTATGTAAAAGGGAATAATCTACACTAAATGATTTTCAGAAATAAGTATATGCACACACCAATACAGACCATATACAGTATAGTGCCATGCAGTCAGGCCCCACGCAGATCAGCTATTTAGAGATGCGTCCAGTCTATGTCCTATACAGTGCACAGAGTCGAAGCAGTTGGCTTAGTGCGATGTTTAGTGGCCAGGAGCTGGTACTGCAACTCAGCTCCCACTGAAGTTAATGAAAGCTGAGCTCAAGTACTACTGCCCGGCCTCTATACAGGGCACAGAGTCAACTGCTTCCAGCTCCGTGCACTGTATAGTACACAGACGGGACACATCTCCGAATAGCTGATCTGTGCAGGGGCCTGCTGTCTGTGCCCAAATGATCAGATAGTTAGTCATGTTTTAACCTAAGGATAAGTCATAAATAAAAAATTAAAAAATAAATAATATCATGGACATCACCTTTAACTTTAGTATAAGTTATAGATTAAGTCCTCGGCACAACATAAAATCTGCATGTCCACCAGAGATCTCACCTGTTGTACAAGTACTCCCATACATTCTGCGGCAGGATCACCACCAGATCATCAATGTAATGATATTTGTTAGGAGGAATTCCTGCAAATTGAAGACAATCAGACAGACATTCTCAGTAAGGCCTAAAGGTGGCGCTGCAGGAGAACTGAAACTACCATGCTCCCCTGCAGATTACAGCTGAGGGTCTTAAAAGCATCACACTATATGATCAGCTCCTGTCAAACAAGATGTCTAAAATGGGAGCCCCTTAGAGTGCCCCGAGGAGGACGCATAGTACAGGATGACCACTTCACTACTAAAAACATTTTACACAGATGTACCAGTCTTGACCACCAACCCTGGATTTATAGCCAGATTAAAGGGTTTTACCAGGATAACTGGAAAACCCAGAGGTGAAGTAAAAAAAGTGCTGACAAGACTGCTGCAGCCCATCACTGGCCTCAGGGGACACGTGGGGCACCTGTGATGTATCAGCCACAGCATTCCAGTCCAACCAGTCCATACAATGGAGAGAACGAGGCATGTGCCGCCCCATATGGGTAGTTTGGTATCACTTCTTTTCTTATTTTACACCACCCCCTCCAGTTATCCTGGAAAACCCCTTTAAAAGAATTTGTACAGACTTAGAAAAAAATGGCTGCTTTCTTCCAGAAACAGTGCCACACCTCTCCCTCGGTTGGGTGTAGTATTGCCTCTCAGTCCCATTTATTACAATAGAGCCAAGCTCCAAGCTCATCCATGGACACTTGTGGCGCTGTTTCAGGAATAAAGCAGCCATTATTTCTAATCTTATACAACCCATTTACATTTGGTTAAAGGCATAATTGGCCGCCAGAACCCACATATCAGATGCCTACCTCCATGACAGCAGAGAAAACTCTGGTTAGTTATTGGTCCCGGTTCTGCAAAAGTGTTGAATTTATTGAGCCACTCTCGAGAGATATAGAACTGTAGAAGACCGGATTCCTTCATGGCCGCCAAGGACACGACCTTCTGCCTCTCCCGCTCTGCATCCTCGCTGCTCTTCCTGAGTAGAGGACAGATGGACACGTCAAACAAAGTAATGTACTAGTAGATACCAATATCAAGTTGTACACATTGTTACAGATCAGAGTTGTCATAGGGAAATAGGGACTGAGTATGGAAACTAATGGTTGTAAATCAGTACCAGCAGCATTGTCATAGGGGCACAGGGACTCGGTATGGCAATTAATCTGATCACTTCTTTAATGTTCTAGTATTTGGCAGAGGGGCCCCTACGCCGACTCTGATTTAATTGAATGAGTTGAATGAGGGAAGAGTTGTCATAGGAAAACACATAGTTCTGAATGCACTAAAGGGACTTTATGTTTTATTGTACAGCAGGGCTTTAAAAAACTTATATATCACACACCATTAGACTGTAGTTACCGCTATGCTCACCTGTAGAAGAGGACATATGCCTCCGCATTCTGCACCACAGTCTCGTGCACCTCCGTGACATATTGGTCATCAAACTCATACCACTGACCATTGATCACATTCTGGCAGTAGGATATGTAATGGCCACCTGGAACATGACATCACTGTCAAAATTTGCCCTTTTTTACATGGGTGGTACAGGATTAGAAAAACATGGCTGGGGTAACACGGTGGCTCAGTGGTTAGCACTGCAGCCTTGCAGCACTTGAGTCCTGGGTTTGAATCCAGCCAGGAGCAACATCTGCAAGAAGTCTGTATGTTCTCCCCGTGTTTATGTGGATTTCCTCCCATTCTACAAAGACATACTTAATTGGGAAAAAAAAAAGTACATTGTGATCCCCATATGGGGCTCACAATCTACATTAAAGAAAAAAAGAAAAACATGGCTGTACTTAAAGGGGTATTCTAGCCACAACAGGATAGAGAGTAAAATGCTGATAAGTGGCGGTCTGACTGCTGGGATCCGCAAAAGCACCAGAACTGTGATGTTATATTGCTGCTACTTACTCCCTGCAGTGCCATGGTGACAGATGACAGCCAGCAGGTCATAGGTGGTGACATGGGACACACATTCCTTGGCCAGGAAAGGTCGTAGATTCAGACCCTCCAAGGGGAAAGAGACATGGCTACTGATCTTGAAGGAGTACATCACCTCGTGTCGGAAGCGCTTCAAGTGTATACAAAGGATCTGAAGAAAGAAAAGAAGTCACATGAAACAGTAATGTAAGGAAATGTCAGAAGATGTGAGGGGAAAGGATAAAATAGCTCACCTCCGGCAGCCGCAACACTTTACAATACTTGACTCCATTACGTAACCTGAAGCAAAGGGAATTACATGGTAATGTAATAATAGATCGATATGAGATGATTGATAGATAGATAGATAGATAGATAGATATCAGAGAGAGCGAGATTAGATAGATAAATAGATAAAATATGGTAGATAGAGAGATATAAGAGTCAGACGGGTATTGGATAGATAGATAGATAGATAGATAGATAGATAGATAGATAGATAGATAGATAGATAGATATGAGTTAAATAAATAGATAGATCGAAGATAGATAGATAGATATGAGATAGATAGATAGATAGATAGATAGATAGATAGGAGATAGATAGATAGATAGATAGATGGATAGATAGATAGATATGAGTTAGATAGATAGGCGATGGATACAACCATATTGCTCTCTTACTTTTTACAGCGTTCACAGCTATACATGTTATCACCTAATGGGGAAATAAGAAATGTAACCTATAGTCTTCATAACATAAGGAGCAGATATATTCCACTACTGATATGGATCTGCCTTTAAGAATTTCCTGTTCACACAAAACGATGTGTCAATCCCATAGAAGAGACCGGAACAGCTTTGCATGCACACTACCACTCCGCTCAGATGGCACACTTGGGTTCTCCGTAGCCTGGCATATATATATATATATATATATATATATATATATATATATATATATATATATATATATATATATATATATGCTGTTTGGTCAGTAATATCACCGCCTTACCTTTTAGTTCATCAGCAGCAAAGAAAGCAGCGAGGCAGTCCTCCAGGGTGACAACAGGGCCCCAGAACCAGCTCGGGATGCAGGAGACCACAAACCTGGGTAAGCAGATATACACAGATAGATGAAGAAAATACCAGTGAGGATCATCACATTTATCACATAGGACTGGAGCCGCTACCTGCGGATGTAGTCCATGAGAAAGGCCAGCCACCCTTGGGTACTGTAGGCTTCTCCACAGGTGCCAGGTTTGACCACAGCACTTTGATGGATGGTGGAGTGAAGCTTTGCCAGATCCTCCTTTCCTGGGATAGGAAGTGACAAGTCCTGAAAAGTCTCAATGGTGGTGGATACCTGAGTCAAAACAGGAGACCACATGAAAATGGGGTTTCCAGGAGTTAAATATTCTATCTATCTATCTATTGGGATAGCTTACTAAAGGCAGCACCTGGTAAATAGTAGTTGGGTACCCGGGACCCCCGCAGATCAGCTGTTTGAAGCAGAGTATGAGTGATGTCACATGGCAGGTTTGCAGCTCGGTCCTATTAAACCGAATAGGACTGAGCTACTATATCAAAGGTAACCACTATATAATGTATAATGCTGTTTTTCATATTCAGTAAAGAAGCCATCCATTCAAACAGCTAATCTGTGCGTCTCCCAGGTATGGGACCTCCAATGATCTGAAATCGATGAGATAGGTCATCAATATTACAATCTTCAAAAAAAAAACCACTCCAGGAAAAGCTTATATTCTGCTATGCCGACTGCAGGATCTGAGGGGTGAAGCATGACTGAAGGTTTCTCTTTTGGGGCTCTGTGTCATCCCCGACCACCTCTAGGCCGCGCACTAGGTATAACACAGTGTCAGTTTTACCTGCAGTGTACCTTTAAGTACTAAAGAAATAATACATTTCACAGAAATAATACACTGAACCAAATACATACCCTGTCACACATCAACACTGAGCCAAATACATACCCTGTCACACGTCAGACACTGGACCAAATACATACCCTGTCACACATCAGACACTGGACCAAATACATAACCTGTCACACGTCAGACACTGGACCAGATACATACTCTGTCACACGTCAGACACTGGACCAAATACATACCCTGTCACACGTCAGACACTGGACCAAATACATACCCTGTCACACGTCAGACACTGGACCAAATACATACCCTGTCACACGTCAGACACTGGACCAAATACATAACCTGTCACACGTCAGACACTGGACCAAATACATAACCTGTCACACGTCAGACACTGGACCAAATACATACCCTGTCACACGTCAGACACTGGACCAAATACATACCCTGTCACACGTCAGACACTGGACCAAATACATAACCTGTCACACGTCAGACACTGGACCAAATACATACCCTGTCACACGTCAGACACTGGACCAAATACATACCCTGTCACACGTCAGACACTGGACCAAATACATAACCTGTCACACGTCAGACACTGGACCAAATACATAACCTGTCACACGTCAGACACTGGACCAAATACATAACCTGTCACACGTCAGACACTGGACCAAATACATACCCTGTCACACGTCAGACACTGGACCAAATACATACCCTGTCACACGTCAGACACTGGACCAAATACATACCCTGTCACACGTCAGACACTGGACCAAATACATAACCTGTCACACGTCAGACACTGGACCAAATACATAACCTGTCACACGTCAGACACTGGACCAAATACATACCCTGTCACACGTCAGACACTGGACCAAATACATACCCTGTCACACGTCAGACACTGGACCAAATACATAACCTGTCACACGTCAGACACTGGACCAAATACATACCCTGTCACACGTCAGACACTGGACCAAATACATACCCTGTCACACGTCAGACACTGGACCAAATACATAACCTGTCACACGTCAGACACTGGACCAAATACATAACCTGTCACACGTCAGACACTGGACCAAATACATAACCTGTCACACGTCAGACACTGGACCAAATACATACCCTGTCACACGTCAGACACTGGACCAAATACATACCCTGTCACATGTCAGACACTGGACCAAATACATACCCTGTCACACGTCAGACACTGGACCAAATACATACCCTGTCACATGTCAGACACTGGACCAAGCTCAGAATGGACCCATCAAATATATCAGAAATGACGCTGCGATATTTGATTTCCGACCGGCGTTTCCCTCCACTCACAACTTGGGCTGAAAGCAAAGTGTAATAGTTTAAGAACAATGATGACTACTCCCCCATATCAGGCTACAGAAACAATAAGAGCACGTGATCAGTGGGGATTGTCATGGCTGTGAATGAGACCCTTGTGACTAACAAACATGATGTCATCAGCATAATGAAGAGGCCGAAGCACTCAACAGCACCATAGACTCTCCAAATCGCTGATCTGTAGAGGTGCTGATTTTGTACCCCCACCAATTACATGTTGATGACCTACTTAATGATAAGTCTCAGAAATCCCCTTTAACTTGCACTTACCTTTCTTTAAGACATAGGAGTGTGCTGTGCGCAGCGGGCTGGAGCGAGGGGGACTGCTGGAGAGTTTTGAGTGCGTGTCAGGAGGATGAGGACTGCAGGACCGAGAAGAGCAGTGCATGAAGGCCTCATTGTCAGGTTCTGGGTGGGCCGGGAAAAAAAAAATTAAGAACATTAGATGATCAGATTACGTGAACTCATAAGATAATACAAGAGTGACAGACACAGATACAAATTCCAATACTTCTGGACAGAAGACCACATGAAAATGGGGTTTCCAGGAGTTAAATACTCATGACCTATCCTTCGGATAGCTTACTAAAAGCAGCACCTGGTAAATAGTGGTTGGGTACCTGGGACCCCCACAGATCAGCTGCTGGAAGAAGAGTATCAGTGATGTCACATGGCAGGTTTTTATGTCATTCAGTGGCACATTGGATATGTCATGTCATTGTTCAGCAGACAACTAAATTACCGGTGAGGCACCTAGGACAACAGGGGTACAGGTCTGTGGCTGACGTGTACTTGACGTGTAGTAGTGGTAGTGACATGCCATCTGTAGGGATATCAGCACTGCAGTATACGATTGGCTTCCATAGTTGCATGCTGGATACGTCACATCATTGCTTCCTTGGGCCACTGGGTGACATCTGGTGGTCATTTTTCTGCTTTTCAACCCTTTTCTAGAACTTTGGAAGTTTCCATAATTTTATATGAAGATGTGAAGCTGTACACAGACACTCTTGCATGTTTGCCCCCTTTACCTGGTATCATTGCGGTGTCCACATCTGCATCTTCATCCGCCTGTTCGGAGCTGGTTCTGCGATGACAATACGACAATCTTCTCTCTTTCAGCTTTTCCTTTTCAGAAATGGATCTCCCTGCTTCTTCCTGGATTAACAGCTCCATCTCTGACAAGGAGCCCACCCCTCCTCCCCCTTCCCCATCACCCATCTCTCCACCAGAATCACAGGAAAGAAAGTCATCCTCTGTGGTGCCGTGCTCCACCTCCCGCTGATCCTCTCTCTCTTCCTCTTCCCGCTCTTGGTTATAACTAGGTATAGGCTCCTTAAGTTCCTCGTGGAGTTGGTCCATAAGGCAACGTAGGAACTCCTGGGTATCCTGTGTATGTGGAAGAAAAAGTTAAGAAGAATTAAAGGGGTTTTCTGGGAGTTAAATACTGATGACCTATTGATAGGGTCAGTCATCAACATCTGATTGATGGGTGTCTGATACCTCAGATCAGCTGCTTGAAGCGACAGAGACGTCACATCCATTTGTCACGTGGCCTATTTGCAGCTCAGTCCCATTCAAGTAAATAGTGCTGAGCTGCAATACCAAGCACAGCCACTATGCAATGTATAGCACTGCAGAACTCACTCCTGGGTGAGTGCTATTGATACTCAACTTTCCTAGCTCCATGAGCAGAAAACCTTCCAAGCTATGCAGCAGAGAAATGTAAAAACAGAAGTATATTGTGTAACTCACCTGTTGGGCGTATCCTCGAAATAAGGGGTTAACCAGTTTGATTCCATGGGACAGACTTGAGGGCACCACATAACTGGGCCTGAGCAGAAGGTGCAGGAGAAGAAAGAGAATTAATGTAACCTGATATATTGTGTTATGCTTAGTACAGGGCCTACTACAATACTAAAACAATATATCAAAAATCTAACTCTTTTTTTACTACAGCAACAAAGAACACAAAATTATGGATATTTTTAGATGTGACAGAACCCGAGCTCAGAAGGTTAGCTATCACTGGTGTAAGGCTCCGTTCACAATGTGTATGCATTGGGAAGGATCCATAGGCACAAATCACAAGTAGCTATAGGCCCCACATTCAAGAGCTGTAAACGTATAGACTCTATACTATAGAGCAGGGGTAGGGAATGTACAGCTCTCCAGCTGTTGCAAAACTACAACTCCCAGCATGCATACTCGCTCTGCTGTCTTTGGAACTCCCATGGAAGTGAATGGAGCATGTTGGGAGTTGTAGTTTCACAGCAGCTGGAGAGCCGAAGGTTCCCTACCCCTGCTATAGAGTATAACTTTGGCCTCTGTCAGTCTAGTATAGGTCGGTACACAATTTATTTCAGCTGTATGGCAAGGAGAAGTCTACTGTGCTATTCCAAACAGCGGTATCATACATAAAGTAGCCTACGGATGATGGATACCAGTGTATGGAACAATGTAGGAGGCAGCTAAAACATTTACTCGTCAGGAAATCATCTTGTTGTATAGTTGCATCCTATACTGCCATTGGCATATGATGAGATATTATGGTCACTTACCGCTTCTTGTGCCAGAGCTCTGAAATAAGTTTCTGATAGCTCTTGCACAGCGCCGGCTTCTTGTCTGTCCGCACAAGACCCCCGCACTCTAAGAAGAACTGTGTCAGTGGAGGGCTGCCGGAAGAAATGGAAGACGTATAATGAGAGTATGTTTCCAGGTAGCTGTTCATAATCGTCTATAAAGTTATGCTCAGGGAATAGAAGGATACGTAGGCAATGTATGTGTGGGCTTCCTAACGCCTTCTAGTAGTGCTTTCTTCTCGGGTGTCAAAGGGGCATTCCAAGACTAAGATACTGATGACCTAGCCTTAGAATAAGTCATCAATATTAGATTACTGGGGTTCCTACACCCGGCACCTCACTGATCAGCTGTTTGAAGAGACCACAGTACTTGGATGAGTGCTGTGGCCTCTAGACTACTCACCAAGCATACAGCCATACAATCTATAATGGCTGTGCTTTGTATTGCAGATCAGCCCCATTTACTTGAATGAAAGAGAGCTGTACCAAGATCATGTGGTGGATGAACAAGATATCATATGGTCTATCACTGTGCTTGGTATTGCACTCTATCACTGCATAAGGATAGGCCATCAATATTTAACTCCTAGATAACCCCTGTAACATAAATATGCACAGGACTGTGAAGATGGAAGCAATAGGTTTATAGCTGTATAGATCGCTGCAATCCCCAAATAAAGTAGAAAGAAATTAAAGGGATTATACAGCCCCAAACTGATTTTTCATACTGATGACCTCAGTATGTGGTCTATTGGAATCAGACACCTAGACCGTTCTGGTAGCGCCTTGGCACCAGAAGCTGCTGCAGTGGACAGGAAGCAGATGCAGGCTGCTCCCTATTAATGTAACAGGATGCTACAGCCCCATTCACTGTATAGTGGTGGTTCCAGAGAAGTGCAGTGCCAATCCTATTACTTGAATAGGATAGCTTGCATGTGGTCCCCATCCACTGCTATAACTCCCAGCGCCTGGTGCCTGCTGAAACAGCTGACCTCAGTGGGGTCCAGGTGCTTGTCATCGGTATGAAAAATTCATTTGGGGCCGAACAACCCCTTTAAGTTACATACTGTAGGCACTAAAAACTATAATCAGATATGAGATGTACCCTTAAAATGATAAAGAAAAACCAACACAATGGCTGCCAATAGTGGCAGGTGTCATGTATAACAGCAAAAATGAATACATAGATGTCCCCCACAGCATCATATCACATTGAATATGTCATTGCAGGTGTCCAAGCGACTGTCACAGACCACCACCCTGGTGTTATTATCTGTATGTAGCATATACTGTACACAACCCTCTTACCAGTTGGAAAGTGCTTGCAGAGCCGCATTCATGTAGCATGAATTTCCAATATTCTTCATGCCTGTAAGACCTAGAGCCAAAATACAATAAGGGATTAACACCAACTATAGCGCTATGAGCCCAAATTGCCATAAGGACCTAAACAAGAACCTAAAATAGACAATCTGCCTATTTATACAATGTGGAGTAAAATGGAGTATGCATCTCTAGGCAGATCAGTATAGTAACTCTCATCCATGTAAATAAGATACAGATGTGAGCTAGCAATGGATTATCCAGATGTAACTCAAGGTGTGGAAGTGTAAATGTTACACCAATGATGGTGAATGTGGACTATCTAGATCCATATGACAGCTCTGATCTATCACCCTGTAAAGTACACAAGTGTTATGGACTGAGCATGTGCAGCCTCCTGTCTGAACAATACTCTAACCTCTAGGCTTCAGGTCATCGTCATCGCTCTCGGACTCCCCATCATCAGCCACTGCGATGGGCACTGACTTTAATGGGTGGACAGCAGCAGGTACTTCCTAAAGAGACAAAAGGAAGGTATAAACTACAGTAATCTTTGGTTGCTGTTAAAGAGGACCTTTCATGGTTTGGGGCACAGGCAGTTCTATATACTGCTGGAAAGTCGACAGTGTACTGAATTCAGCGCACTGTCGGCTTTCCCAATCTGAGCCCTGGATAAAGAGCTTTCGGTCCCGGTACCGTAGCGCTTTACAGTCAGAAGGGCTTTCCTGACAGTCTGTCAAGAATGTCCTTCTCCACAGCAGCGCTTATCGGGCTGTACAATGTGAGCGGGGAGGAACTCCCCCTCCCTCTGCTCACAGTGCTCGTCCATAGAGGAGTATTATCAGGAGGCGAGGGGGCGTTCCTCCCCGCTCACACTGTACAGCGCGATAGGTGCTGCTGTGCAGAAGGACGTTCCAAACGCTCTTCTGACTGTAAAGAGCTACGGTACCGGGACCGATAGTGCTTTACCCGGGGCACAGATTGGGAAAGCCGACAGTGCGCTGAATTCAGGGCACTGTCGGCTTTCCAGCGGTATATAGAACTGCCTGTGCCCCAAACCATGAAAAGTCCTCTATAAAGGAATATTCCCACATATGACATGCATCACCTATGTATAGGATAAGTAATAAAGGTTAGATCACTGGGATCACCCACAATTACTATGAAGGGGTTCCTAAGTGTTTCGATCTATGAATGGAGATAGTAAAGCATGTCACCCTGCTATCTCCATGAGCTCTCTAGACCTTGGATGGAGCGGCAGCGCACATCACACCATTCACACCCCTCCTCAGTACAAGTGAGATTCTTATGAACCTCACTACAGTGATCGGTCAGGGTCCTAGCTTTAGGATCCCAAGCGATCAGACATTTATCACCTATCACACATGAAAGACAAAGTTCTCTGACAACAAAACATAAAAATGTACCAAGAGTACCAAGATGAGAAGCAGGCCTTTGCCCCCTTACATACACTGTTATGGAGACGTACCCGGTGACTTAGCTTAGGTGAGGTTGACTGCGAGTGAGTAGGAGAAGGAACCCTGGATTCCAAGAAAACTTCCTTCTCACATGCGTAACACCAAACCCGGAAGGTGGTCAGGTTCACTGTCAGATTGTGCTTCTTGGCCTAAAAAAACAAATGAAGTCAAGTAATGTCCCCACAAGACAGGCCTTACTTATACACAAGACATAGGATTAGTGGGTCACCTGGGCATGTAGGGTACTGTGATCAGCATAGGACTCGCCACATCCCACATACTGGCATCCATCCTGAAAGAAGAAGCAGAGGTCAGTCACAGGAACAACTCAATGATGGGTGTCGCTCAGTTATCACTCTGTTACCTGCAGACAGGCCCACAGGTTGGGTCCACCAGCTCCACAAGACTCACATGTTCCCTACAGAATAAAGAAAAGAGAAGGTTAAACCCTACAGGATCGAACACCCATGGGTGTCCAGTCTTGCCGGAATTCAATCTACCTTGTCTGGTTTGTATTGGGGCTGTACATCCCTCAGATCAGTGATGGCCATCCCTGCCCAATGGAGCTGCTGTACCCACGTTATGTCTTACAATCAGCTGTTATTGCCAAGAAATTCTCACTCTTCTTGTAGCAAAGCATTATGGGAAACAACATCAATGACCACACTTACGCTATGCTTTGGCTAATCAAGGCTCAATACAGAGACTCACTTTTTGAAGTCTTAAATAGACTTGTCACAGACATACCTACACATGAAGGGAGACATACTGTAAATGCAGATAAATTATATATATTGGTAGATGTCCAAATATGACTGCCAGAATGGAGGACTCCAGTACTCCACCCCAGCCCTCCAGCACATCCAGTGGAGATGAGCTGCACTAGTGATTCCAGACCTCCTATACTTTTACAATCACAGTGGCCACATGTTGACCCCATATTCCAAATCTGCCCATGACAGTCATTCATCATAGGTCTTAGGTGGCACAAGGCATCTTGTGGAGAACATCCCACCTTGGATTTTAGGATCAGATCCTCCTTGGTGACTTCTCCAATAGAATCCAGATGGGGACAGAAATCATCCATCTCACCCATAGTGTTTGGAGAAAGAGCCACGACACAGAGAATGTGGAAACCTCAAGTGTCTTCGGTGTTCAAGTGTCCTCACCAAACCCTCAATGAGCAGAGTCCTGGCAGACAGCCTGAGAAAATAGGAAGAAAGTCAGATGGGTTATATAAACTGCTAGCGGAACTGACAACACATAAAGGGCTTATCTGGCTTCTGAGATGAATGCCCTATCCTTGATCTGACATCAGTCATAAGGCTTGAAGACAGCAGAGCCTAAGGGAGGTGAGTAACATTGGTTTTTATGATTGTGACCTCCCCTGGACCTCTGGCGTCCATTGCTGCCTCCCAACGAGAGGCAAATTCCAGCCAGAATTTGGAGCCAATTGTGAAGTGGAAACAGTCTCTGAATCAGCAGCAAATTCTACTGTGTGAATCTAGCCTTACTGTACTTGAAACCAGGGAATCTAGAGCAGGGGGTCAGCAACCAGCTGCTGGGAAACTACAAGTCCCAGCATCCTGCATCTGTTAGAGCCTGATAAAAGTTGTAGTATTTGCTGTCCCTTGGCCTAGAATAATCCACTACAAACACAAGCTGGCTATCCAGACTCCTTGGCTGGGTATGAAGCAGGACGCCATGACTGCAGGGGATTGGTGTAGATCAATGATCGGCTGTGCTGACCTTTCTCCTTCATACTGTACAGTCCAGAACTCACGTACTGCAGCCGCTATAAAGTGCTGAATCATTGCTGAACATCATTAGAAATGCAAGTTATAATCTACAGAGTCACCTCCTGACCTGCAAGAAGATGGCGGAAGGAGAACACGTGCGAGCTGGAAAAAATTGAAGTGAAGGCTCTTTAACAGGTTTTCTGGTTTTATATAAATCATCATATAATAAAAAGAATTTGCATCTTTGTCCTATATTCCTCAATCGTTCATCATTGTTAATGTCTCTGCTGGTTGTCAGTGAATGAAGATCACATCCAGAGACTCAAAACCTGTCCAGGCCCAATACTAGGACATGGGACTGTCCAGAAAGTAAAATTCAACTTGGCGGATCATCCTTCACCTGACATCATCTGTCACCATACACAGCAGATAGTCAATAGGCTGCTTCAGCTGTTATTACTGTAAGGGGTCAGCAACCTCCAGCGCTCCAGGTACTGTAAAACTACAACCCCCAACATGCTCCATTCACTTCTAAGGTAGATCCAAGAACAACAGAGCAACTACACATGCTGGGAGTTGTAGTTTGACAACAGCTGGAGTGCTTAAGGTTGCTGCTGATCCCCGATGTAAGGTGTACGGCCAGCTTTACATGCAGGTGAACAGTAGGAGGCTGCAGACAAGCTGTAACTTAACCTTTAGAACACAATTCAAGGAAGGAGCTATTTCTGCAGTGGTTTTTGCCGCAGGCTGGGGAGGGGTGAGATGTAATGTGAAGATCCACCTGGGACTAACATTGGCTATAGTAAAGATGTCTAACCTGTGGCTCTGTAGTTGTTGTAAACCTTTACCTCCCAGCATGGTCTGAGCTATACATCTGCACTAGCAGGAGAGCCACAGGGTAACTGAACACTTGCTGTCGGGTTATCCTACAGATAACAGCTGATGACTGGTGCTATATTGTGTTACAAAGATGGAGGATTATATACTTGATAACTACAGTATAGGGCATATATTAAAGGGGCTCTCAAAGAGTTAAATATTGATGACTTATCCTTAAAATGCGTCATCAATATTTAATTGGAAGGGGTCCGATAACTGGGAACCCATTGGGCAGCTGTTTGAAGAAACCACAGAATTCATGTAAGCAATGCAGCCTCTTTATTGAATACCGAGCACAGCACCGTACATTGTATAGTGGCCGTGGCTGGTACTGCCGCTCAGTCTCAGTCACTTGAATGAGCAAGTGAAGCAGAAGAAGCCCTGACGACAGGAGCTGCTGCAATAAGAAGGTCCTGCAAATCGAACCTCCACTGATTACATATCAATGACCTATACTAAGGACAGCTCATTAATATTTAATTCTTCGAAAACCCCTGAAACCACCCCCCGAGTTGTCTGCCTCCTCTCTTATTTTTACTACTAGCTACCTGTACTAGGGGGTCAGGCTGACTAAAGTAAAGCAGAGAAGGGAAGAGGCATTTGGGGCCAAGTACTGGTTTCGATCACAAGACCTGGGGATAGAATCAGCCCAGAATCGTCAGGTCCACCATGAAAAAAACCTTGATGCAAGTGAGCAAGGCTACACATCGACTTAGTCCATGATCAATGATCGCTGGGTCACCATGTCACTAATGATAGTGAATGGAGTAACTTTACCTTTCCTAACGTGCATTGACCTCACTGTCACAATGCAACTCTATTCACTAGCGTTACTGATGGAGTAGCAGGGTGACACAGAGATCTTTGGTAGTAACCGGGAGACAAGGCCAAAGACTCAGTGTAGCTCTAGCTTAAATCTCCCCAGACAACCCTTGAGATTACATGAGAATTAGGGAAAGAGAGATGAACAGCCATTAAACACTTACAGTGACGCTTATCATGGAGAGAAGGACCTTGCTTCCTCACTATAGCAGATGTTGGGAGCTGCCACCTTAAACATCAGATGTGTATGGATAACCCTATTGACACCCCGTGTATTCAGATCACCATCCACATCAATGTTCTCATCCAGCTACACACGGCGGTTACTATGCGAATGTTGATGTGGATGGAGATTTTGGATCAGTCTCATTGGGGCACCAGAACTAGGAAACTTGAATAGGACAAAGCTGTAATATCCTGCACCGCTGCTACTGAAACGACAGAGCTCTGCAGCATCTCCAGACTGCTGTCAGTTCTGAAGATGGTGTATAGGCCAGAAGTTGGGTCATGAGGATAGGGCATCCCATTTCCAAACAACTGCATAACCCCACTTGAGGCTGGGGTGGAAAGTCAAAGCCCTGCTTTCCATCGCAGGCTCCTCAGGGCCGGTATTTGGCCTTATATCTAAAATTCCTCCATGTGAACCTGCCCTGACAGAATTCACAAATCTGCCCCAGTGTTCCTATGACTATGCGGATCTGACAGGAAGAGTTGTCATGGAGGCCATGAAACACCGCAGCTTCAATACTGTAATATCTGTGATATAAGCACACAGGAAGGAAGCTGTAATGCAGATTATATATGTACAGATGACAATATCAGGACTGACACCTATATATACAACACACAGTCCATGTCTGTATATACTGAATACTGCTCCTATAGACTGTGTATCCCATTGTGTACAGACTGGACCAGGTATAGAGTGACAACCCATCTGACTGACATAAGAGCACCGGCAGGTGCTGACACCCAGCTTTAAGATAAGATAAGATAAGATAATCCTTTAATAGTCCCACATTGGGGAAAGCTTTCCAAGATACCAGAAAGGCCAATCTCCCTAGTGGGACTATTAAAGGATTATCTTATCTTATCTTATGTGGGAAGACAGCAGTGACGGATACATCACTATAGACATCTACAGACAGCAGTGACGGATACATCACTATGGACATATACAGACAGCAGTGACGGATACATCACTATAGACATCTACAGACAGCAGTGACGGATACATCACTATGGACATATACAGACAGCAGTGACGGATACATCACTATAGACATCTACAGACAGCAGTGACGGATACATCACTATGGACATATACAGACAGCAGTGACGGATACATCACTATAGACATCTACAGTACCATCATTTTAGATTCTCAGAAATCTGAAGGAGAGCTGACGGCAGTCATTGGTCATCACTCAGCTTTTCCAAGAACGGATATAAGTAGTGAATACTTGTCAGATAAAGATGACTGCAGTAATGCAGTACTGTCAATAAGTTCATATATATATTTATATGTATACATACACATACATATCCACAGTTTCTATTTCACCCCGTTCCTGCCCTCAGTGTATGCGCCCCCTGTGGGTAGAGGCCTGTATGTGCCCTCAGCAGGATGCTTACCTCCCCTATGCTCTATGGCACTGAAGGCAGTATACGGGGCCCCATCTTTCTGCAGCTGTTGACGGCTGATTCTTAGCTCCGCCCCTCACTGCCAGGACCGGGGCGGAGACTGGTAGCCTCATACGGGAGTGACTACGTCATCAATCCGCGACGGAAGTGAAGCCGTGCTCTGCAGTTTACATGTTATCCTGAGGTTCGTGAGACTCCAAGATGCCAGCGGGTAAAAACTTCCGCAGACGTAAAGCCTCCAGCTCGGAAGAAGAGGAGGAAGATGTGGGGGTGACCAATGAGGTCAGGTCAGTGAGTGCTGGGTAAACTGGTGGGGCCCTCTTGTGGTCTGATTGATGGTGACGGGAGCCTGATCTTTTCTTTTGCAATGATTCTTTACAGTACAAGCAGAGGACGCTTACCCATGTGATGTCATCCTTAAAGGGCTATTCCTATTAACATAACCATATTTATAGATAATTAAAAGTTAAACATGTTTGCAAATATACGTAGTTAAAAATTCTGCAGTGTTTTAAAGATTTCCTCTAACTTTCTTAGTGGTGAGAATCTGTGGTCTTGATCAGTTGCCAATGGATACGACCACTAATGCAGAAACTTTCTGCCGCCTGGGACTTGTCAAAAACCCAGCTATGATGTCCTTATTGTAGCTGGGACACTACCTGTATGAGAAGATATCCCGGCATACAAGAAGAACATCATGACTGATTTTCTGAGCTTTATGGTTGTATCCACTGGCAACCGATCAAGACAACGAACTGTCACTGCAAATACTTAGAGAAAATCTTTAAAACACTGCAAAAATTTTTAGACAAATAGTTAACTTTTAAATATCTACAAATTTATAAATGATGATGTTTGTGGGAACACCCCTTTAACACATGGACACGGGATCTGCACCAATTGGCATAGGTTCTGACAGATGTGAGCCCGGCCCCCTGTACAGTGCGGTCATATGATATGTCACGTGACCATTCACTGGTGAATGGGCATTTTTTTTCTTACCCCATTCTATAAGGACCTGTTGGTAGTTTAGTGTCCCAATTCGATGTGACAGGTCCTCTTTAAGGGCCGGATATTGATGGTCTATCCTTAGTGAATGAGTGCTAAGCACTGTCTGCTTCCAGTTCTGTACATTAGGCAGCTGGGGGTGCTGGGTGCTGGACCCCCTCCAATCTGGTATTGATGACCTGTTCTGAGAATCTACCATCAATATCTGGTCTTGGACAGACACTTTAAGTTAAAGTGTCAGTAAGTGTGCTCACTAGATTCCATATTTGATTACGAGTGTACATGCGTGACCAACTGTCATGGCACATCCAGTTTTAGAAATCACACAGCATGCAGTCATGTGACCAAGCGGCACCTCTATGACTGGATGTTGACTTACACCATGCTATAAGATAATTCAACACATTACATCCTTGTTTGTTGTGTTCCTGCAGAATGAAACTTGAAGAAGCCAAGGAAGTGCAGAGTCTAAGAAAGCGACCCAATGGTGTAAGGTATGGGAGATGCACATGGACATGGGTGGCCTCATACATCATCAGTAGATGGTGTATTATGTATGTCTGGGAGTGAAACATAATCGTCTTTACATCCCAATCTATCCTTAATCTTATACTTCTCATAGCTGATAGTTTGCTACAGTTGTGCATATCCTAAACAAACCTTTGAGATAAACTTCTTGAAGTCCAGACTCGTTTTAGTATTGGACGTGATGTCCATTAGGGAGCGTTCACACTACCGTCGGTGTCCGACAGAAAAACCCTCTTCTGTCCACTTGAGAAGTCGGACATCTTCACTTGCGGACAGGGAAGGATGGGCACGGAGTGCAAAAGAACGCACCCGATGCCCATTCAAGTGAATGACAGGTGTCACTGACACAGCTAGTGTCCGCTCCTAATGTCCATGACAGATTTTGAGCGGACACTACATGTCGGACACCGACGGTAGTGTGAACGCCCCCTTAGCTGTTAGATTAGTAGGTGGGTTTACATTTGGTCATGTGATGCATATACCATGAATCTTACCTTCCTGTGTTTTATCTGCAGTGCCGCAGCTTTGTTAGTTGGGGAGAAGTTGCCTGAAGAAGTGGTATTGGCGGTAAGTCCAGATCATGAAGAGGATTTACCATATATGCTAATAGTTTCTCCTTATGGTGGTGCAGCATCCAGTCAGGCTAACGTTAAAGGAACACTCCAGGAAAAACTGATACACTGGGGCAGACAAACCAATAAAAATGCATCAGAATTCTGGTGTAATTTGTGCCCAAAACTGGTATACATGCTTTACACCTTATTTTGTATGTGTTTTAGAAACTTTCTAACAGTTTTAGTAGGTGGCTGGGGCATGTTGGAAAGTGGTCGGAGATTAGCGGACATGCAAACTGAGCACCAGATAATGCGCCAAAATGTTGTCAGAAACTAAGCCTGCTAGTAAGTGATGTAATGTTAGACTAGACAGCATAACAGTACACCTGCAGCACTGCGCATGCGCTGTAGTGAGAAGTGCTGCTTCCTACACAGCGAAGAATAAGAAGAGAAAGATATTTTCACGTGAAAGTGTCCAGAAGAGGTGCGGGATACTGGATATGGCGATGCTGTGCTTGGAGCACATTGGGAACGCTATTGCTACTGCTAAGAGATAAGCAGCACCTATGAGGTGCCACTAATCTCTGTAAGCCTCTCAGAATAGGTTGTGTGTACAAATATTCACTAATTTATCTCTTCATAGGACGATCCTTTCAAGATTAAAACTGGAGGGATGGTGGATATGAAGAAGCTGAAGGACCGTGGGAAGGATAGGTAAAGTTTTGTATAACTCTATAGTGCTATATGGTTATATTAGGACACCAGAGTTGTGACATAATTCATTTTGTTTCTATCTTTAAGACTTGGAGAAGATGAAGATCTGAACCTGGGGACCTCCTTCTCAGCAGAAACCAACAGGAGGGATGAAGACGCTGACATGTAGGTGTAGTGTGAGGGCAGTATCCTATATTGTAGATACTTCATTGTGGTAGGAAGTGAAGCTGCACCTTTGCGATGCAAGGGTACGTCCTCCACTTCTCGGCAGCTGTAGTATGACATTCTTAGGGACCATGATGGAAATCTATTGATTCTTAAATACTGTCTATTATATAATAATATTGAATGATAATGTAGAAGGACACTATATAGGCGCTGCTTATCTCTTACTCCTAGAGCAGTTTGTTACAGAACCTTCTACTGTGCCCACAACTGACTGATATGTATATTTTTTAAAATGATTTTCTTTATCAGCTGCTGCAGAACATCACAATACACATCTCGGATGCTGCAAAATATCACAACACACATCTCAGATGCTGTAAAATATCACAACACACATCTCAGATGCTGCAAAATATCACAATACACACCTCAGATGCTGCAGAACATGATAATACACACCTCAGATGCTGCAGAACATGATAGTATACACCTCAGAAGCTGCAGAACAGCATAATACACACCTAAGATGCTGCAGAACATCGTACTACATGCATCAGCTGCTGCAGAACATCATAATACACACCTCAGTGGCAAACATTAATTACGCTTTTCTCTTTATAAAGAGGGTCTGCAGCAGCTGAGATGTATTATTTCATATGCAGAATATCATACTATATTCATACTAGCATATGCATCAGCATCAACCCTTTCTGTAAATTATGAAGAATATTAAAAGTTAGCTTTAACGTTCCCTGCCTATATTAAAGGGGTTATCTGGTTTCTAAGATTAATGGCCTATCTTCAGGATAAACTATCAATCGTAGATCTGCAAAGGTCTGACACATATGACCCCCACAGATCACCGGTACCAAGGCAATGCGGGAGAACCGTACTGTTCATTCGCCTTACACCTTATAGTGGCGAGTATAGGTACAGCAGTGCTCCCACATTGAAGTCTATGGGATGTCTGCAGATCTAATATTTGTGTTCTATCCTGAGGATAACCCCTTTAATGTATTTGAGCTGTGGCTTCTCTGTAGTGATGGAACTTATCAATATACAGTATAAATACTAACAATATCTCTTATTTCTGCAATTTCAGGATGAAGTACATTGAAACAGAGCTGAAGAAAAGGAAAGGAATCATTGAGAATGAAGAGAAGAAGGTGAAGCCGAAGAGTGCTGAGGATTGTCTGTACGAGCTCCCGGACAGCATCAAGGTGTCGTCTGCCAAGAAGACAGAGGAGATGTTGTCCAATCAGATGCTAAGCGGCATCCCAGAGGTGGACCTTGGCATAGAGTAAGAGGATGGATCACTGAGCTCTCCTTTCACATGGAGTATAGCTGCAGTAATGACAGATGGGTCTTAATTTTTTTTTTTCAGTGCAAAAATAAAAAACATCATCTCCACAGAGGAAGCCAAAGCCCGCTTACTGGCCGAACAGCAGAATAAGAAGAAGGACAAGCAGACTTCCTTCGTGCCCACCAATATGGCCGTCAACTATGTGCAGCACAATCGATGTAAGATTCAGATGTCATGGCAGGTGTATGATAAATGTTGTTCCTGCCCAGCATTATTTCACCTTCTGGCCATGAAGCAACTCTTATGCAACCACTAAATCAGTCTGTTAGTCCATATGGCCCTCTTCCTTCCCCTACTCTAATGGGAGGAGGAATATAAATTAGGAAGTCCTTTCAGATGGAAGAGAGATGGCTGCTACTTCTTCATTCCTTGTCCAAAACAATGGAGTCTCACAAATAGAATGGCCATTACTCAGCTCTCCAATCTCCTGTTTTTGCCGGTCCCATGCTTACTAGTGGTCCTGTTTTGATACACAGGCAATGCCTGCTCAACTCTGTGTGGAATTGGGGGGAAAAATTCTCCTTATAGTGTGAATTGAGTTCCTAAGCATTGATGTCTGTTTGAAGAGTTCAGAAATGGCGCCTTTCCTGTGCAAAGGCTGAGTTAAAATGTAATACCTGACAAAGCCTGGGGGCACGCGTAGTGCTGTTTCCTAGACTACAGGTTGAATAGGTGCTATAAATGCTTCTCTTATTCCAGATACAATCAGCTATTCTTAAAGAGCCTTTTCCTTTCTGCTTTCAGTCTATCAGGAAGACTTGAACACCCCAATGAGACGTCACAAGGAAGAGCCAAAAGCGCGTCCCCTCCGTGTGGGCGACACAGAGAAACCGGAACCTGAGAGTAAGTATGACTTGACATCAGGCGGGTATGATACATGTTATAGGAAAGTCAACTAAACCCACTGATCTTGTGTATGGGTTAGCTAAGCCCAGTCCGAGCCGATATCTGGACTGAGATTCTGACCTGAACTTGGTGGTGTGAAAACGGCCTAAAGGTGTATGTGCACCCTAAAGCTGGGGCAACAAATAATCATGGTTGCTATAGGAAGGCAGGGAGTCATGAAATTTCCTGCATTTTCACACATGGTTGAACATCATGTGACTTTATTGCGAGTTTTAACCCCTTTATGTGACTGAGTAGTCCCAGCCTAAACTGGTGGCACTTGAAGGATTATTTCCATATATAAATCTCCTGAACTTATCATCTTTCCTTTTCAGAATCTCCTCCAAATCGTAAACGACCATCCAACGAGAAGGCCACAGACGACTATCACTATGAGAAGTTTAAGAAAATGAACAGACGCTACTAATGCTGCCGCCCCGTTATCCATCATACAGTGTACAGGGTTCCCAGTTACCGAGGAGCAGAGTCCACTTCTTATTACCTCCTCTCCTATTCCTTCTACCGCCACATCATGTCCAGTTCAGACACCTTGGGGGCTGGAGCTAAACACAAAGACTTCCCTCAGAGGGACAAGGACTTCAGTGTTATCCGTATGTCTGTATTTTATTTTTATTACCTATTTTGTATTTGGAGCGAGAAGTCAATGAAGCAATCTTCTGAGAAGGCAAGGAAGAATCTAAGTCATTTCATGTACATTAAACATGTGAAAACCTTTTCTGAATATCTATTTTCTATACTGATATATGATCTATTGAACTTACAGGCCCAAAGTTCAAGGCTGCACTACTGGGACAATGTGATGACAACATCTCTCCAGATTTCTATTAGGTGTTGTCATGGACATTTTGTGTTCATAGATAACTGATGGGGTTTAAAGGGGTTTTCTAAGACTTTTCAATTAGGATAGGTCATTCATTAACTATCCATAGGGACCCCCATAGATGAACTGGTCTCACAGGCCATGTAATGTCACATTTATAGGTCATGTGACCTGATTACAGGTCATTCCAATTCAAGTGATTGGGGCTGAGCTGAGATACCAGGTCAGCCCCGTACAATGTCCAGCCCTGTGCTTGATCCTCTGTGAAGAAGCTGCAGCGATCACCTGAATGTTGAGGTCTCTTAAAACTGCTGAATTTCCCATTAGTGCAGCCTCAGGCTTTGGACCTGCAACTTCAAAAACTCATATTTCAGCTTAGCAATAAAATATTAAGAAACAGTTTTGACATTTTGAATGTAGAGAGTTTAGTCTGACATCAGAGACATCGAGTGTTTTCACCACTACATGGTATTTGTTTGGAGTTTTTACACAACTTTCCATTGTGCCACATTTTGTCCTGCATATTTGGCTCAGTTTCTCTCTCTCGAGGAAACATTGGTCAGATGTAAACTGGAGGAAACTACAATGCCAGTTTTGAACACAAGATGGCAGTGTGGAGTATTCACAGTTATTAGTTTCATTTTTGTACTGTATGTCAGCCAATAGTGAAGGTACACATGACTGCGAGGGGAAGGAAAGCATTATTTCCTCTGCCAAGAAAGCGATTCTTTCTTATGTGTAAATAAATCATCTTATTCAACAGCTATAAGACAGTTTCCTGTCTTCATTTCACAAGCAGGCGATGTGGAGGACTGTGGAAACTATTAGGGGTTGGGAGTAATAATAATAATAATAATAATATATTTTATTTATATAGCGCCAACATATTCCGCAGCACTGTACAATTTATAGGGTTCAGATACAGACATACATAACAAAGAACGTCATTTCACACAATGGGACTGAGGGCCCTGCTCAAAAGAGCTTACAATCTATGAGGTAGAAGGGGTGACACAAGAGGTAGCAGGGGCGGCATTGCTTATACAGTGTTCAGACAATTTTGTGCATTAGGAATTGTGATAGGCTAGTCTGAAAAGATGCGTCTTTAGTTTGCGTTTGAAACTGTAGAAGTTGGGAGTTAATCTTATTGTCCGGGGTAGAGCATTCCAGAGAAGTGGTGCAGCTCGGGAGAAGTCTTGTATACGAGCGTGGGAGGTTCTGATAATAGAGGATGTAAGTGTTAGATCATTGAGTGAGCGGAGAACACGGGTTGGGCGGTAGACAGAGATGAGGGAAGAAATGTAGGGAGGTGCGGCTTTATGGAGAGCCTTGTGGATGAGAGTAATAACTTTATATGTTATTCTATAATGAATAGGCAGCCAGTGTAGTGGCTGGCACAGACCAGAGGCATCGCTGTAGCGTCTAGCCTGATAGATGAGCCTGGCCGCTGCATTCAGAATAGATTGTAGAGGGGAGAGTTTAGTGAGGGGAAGACCGATTAGTAAGGAGTTACAGTAGTCAAGGCGAGAATGAATCAGAGAGACAGTAAGTGTCTTTAGTGTATCTCTGGTAAGGAAAGGGCGTATTCTGGAGATGTTTTTGAGGTGGAGGTGACATGAACGTGCAAGTGATTCAATGTGAGGGGTGAAGGAAAGGTCTGCGTCAAATATGACCCCGAGGCAGCGGGCATGCTGCCTAGGAGTTATAGTAAGGCCTGAGACTGCAATGGATATATCAGGGACAGATCTGTTAGATGGTGGAAACAGTAGTAGTTCAGTCTTAGAGAGATTTAGTTTCAGATAGAGCGAGGACATGATATTAGAGACAGCAGAGAGACAGTCACTGGTGTTCTGTATGAGTGCAGGGGTGATGTCACGGGAAGATGTGTATAATTGGGTGTCATCAGCATAAAGATGGTACCTGAAGCCAAATCTGGCGATGATTTGTCCAATGGGGGCTGTGTAGAGAGAAAAGAGCAGGGGGCCGAGGACCGAGCCCTGAGGAACCCCAACAGCAAGGGAAAGAGGGGAGGAAACAAAGCCCGCGAATAATACACTGAAAGTGCGGTCTGAGAGATAAGAGGAGAACCAGGAGAGCGCAGTGTCATTGAGGCCAACTGAGCGGAGCATAGTGAGGAGGAGTTGATGGTCAACAGTGTCAAAAGCTGCAGAGAGGTCCAGAAGAATAAGAAGAGAGAAGTCACCATTGGATTTAGCCATTAGTAGATCATTAGAGACTTTTGTGAGAGCTGTTTCAGTAGAGTGCAGAGCGCGGAAACCAGATTGTAAGGGGTCAAGCAGAGAGTTAGCAGAGAGATAACGAATTAACCGAGAATAAACCAGGCGTTCCAAAAGTTTAGAGATGAAGGGGAGGTTAGAGACGGGTCGATAGTTAGCAGCACAGGATGGGTCCAGGGAGGGTTTTTTCAGTAGCGGGGTTATAACAGCATGCTTGAAGGAGGATGGGAAGATTCCAGAAGAGAGAGAGAGGTTAAATATTTTAGTAAGGTAAGTAGTGACAGCAGGGGACAGAGATTGGAGAACGTGTGAGGGGAAGGGGTCACTACTGCAGGTTGTGGGGCGAGATGAAGAAAGTAGCTGGGAGACTTCCTCTTCTGTAACAGGTTCAAAAGATGAGAATGGACAGTCTGAAGTGCGGCTGGTGAGGGGATCAGTACTATCGTAGGTGTGGGAGTCAATGCCACCTGGGGCTTGGGCAGTAATTTCCTGACGGATCTTATCAATTTTATCATGGAAATACATGGCCAGGTCATCAGCACTAAGGTCTGTGAATGGCGTCTGTTCCTTGGGTGTGAGTAAGGAGTGAAAGGTTTCAAAAAGCCTTTTAGGGTTGCTGGAGAGAGAAGAGATGAGGGCGGTGAAATAGTATTGTTTGGCGAGGTAAAGGGCAGAGCTATATGTTTTAAGCATAAACTTGAAGTGGAGGAAATCTGCAGGTGAGCGTGATTTTCGCCAGAGACGTTCGGCACACCTAGAGCATCGCTGGAGTTGCCCTGAATGACGTGGTTATGGTATAGAAAGGTGAAAATAGGTCAAAGAGTAAATGAAACTGAAAGCTAGAACATGCTCACATCCACCTACAAGGATCCCGCTCAGTGCTAGGTCTTAGGATCTCGTACACAAAGCTTGTCAGAGCTATGAAGATACAAGATTTCTACCAATTCTACTCCCTCCTCTCTTACACCGCTTACGTACAAGACTATTTCCTGACTTCATGTGATCACGTGGCTTGCTATACTGAGTTGGTGCCCACGACCTGCGAATGCTGCCTTACAGAGGGAAGCATCAATATGGAAGGTAGGACGGTAGAGTGGCTTGTGGGGCTATGAAAGGTCGTCTCTCTGGAGGACCCAGCTTTGGGGCACATTGATTTCAATATGGCTGTTGCTTCAGGGGTCCAAAGCACCCTCTGCAACCACCTGTTATATGAAGGTAGCCTCAATAAATAAACTTTTCAACCCCTTCCTGCTGCTGGGTGTCCATTTACAGTGCAGCATTATTGATAGTAGCCCACTGGCAGTAACAGCGGGAATGTTCTGATGTCAACTGTTTAACCCAGGGGTAGGGAACGTACGGCTCTCCAGCTGTTGCAAAACTACATCTCCCAGCATGCATACTTGCTCTGCTGTTCTGGAACTCCCATGGAAGTGAATGGAGCATGTTGGGAGTTGTAGTTTCACAGCAGCTGGAGAGCCGAAGGTTCCCTACCCCTGGTTTAACCCCATGTTCATTGGTGTCTTGTCATACACAGACAGTCACCCCCTGGGGTCCTTTCACTTCAGTGTCTGGTGGAAATCAATGTGACTGTGTCTTTTATTTAAAGGAGTTGGTCCATTACATATACTTATAGGATATGTAATGGGATAGGGATTAAGCATCACATTACTGTGCGTTCCCCAGCAATCAAGAGAATGGGGACCGCACAGTCCTCAATGTCAATGAAGCACCAGTGCACTTGCATTATCAGCGCTCCATTCTCTTCTAAGGGGACTTTAATCTCCAGAATCTCCATAGAAATGAATGGAATGCTGGTCGGACAAGTGCACTGGTGCTCCATTCAGCTGGAGGAGGCATTGGGGACTTTTAGGCCCACATTTTCCTGATTGCTGGGACCTCCTGGGATCCAACACTGATTCCCTATTTTGTGTATCTGTAATGTCAAAACCCATTAAAGGACCTTGCACAGTAAGCAATTGCTGAATACCAATACAGACTAAGGTGAAATCCATCTGAAAAAAAAAATGAAATGAATGGAAGCCAGAAGCTTTGTTTTTTGTTAGCTGGTGGAAATAACAAGCGTCCTTTCTAATCTTCAGGTAGATTCTGACCATTTAAGTGAATGGAAGTAGGAAACCTTGCCATGGAGTGGATTTTGCATGGCCAGTACACAGTGTACAGAGCTGTATGTTCTGTACACTGTGTAGTCAGACAATCCTAATCTGCCTGGATTCCAGATTAATACATTTCACCAAGTACTGTCCCATAGCCAAACTTTAGTACTTGTATGCCATCTGCACCCATCTTATTGATATTTTGATCATCTTTTCCTATATTTGTCTTCTAGAACTGCAGTATGACTTGGACAGCAAACTATTTGGGCAGCCTCTAGCCAAGGAGGTCATCCTGAAAGTAATACAAAATGAGGAACGTATCAAACCCCTTGTTCTCTCTTTTCATGGACTGACTGGAAGCGGTAAGACCTTCGTCAGCCAGATACTCGCCAAGCACTTTAATCCCATGGGCGAAAACAGTAAATATGTGCATAGGATTGTGGCGACCGTTAGCTTTCCGCATGCAAATCAAGTGGAGAAATACAAGGTAATTGAGAATATATAATGAAATATATACTGTCTAAACTCTGATACCGTTTTCAATGCTCTTTTAAAGGGGCTCTATCAGTAAAATCATGCTGATAGAGCACCATGTATGTGTGAATACTAGCCTTTAAAAAGGCTATTCAGGCACCGGTAAACCAATTTTAAACCCCCTGCCCGTTTTAAAATAAAACTATAAAAACATACACAGTATGTAAATGATAGCTGAACATGCACAACATCATCTTCGGTCCCTCCTTCCTATTCTTTCTTCTTTCAGCGACGTCCTCCTGTCCTGGCTCTTCTCCGCCTTCATCTTCTTTTCTTCCGGATATGAAGATGTTCGCAAGCGTTCTGCGCATGCTCGCGTAGTTCTAAGGATACTTAGAACTACAACAAAAATGGCAGCGGAAACATACCAATGATAAGGCCCATTCATCAGTCAGTGGTAGAATGCCCAGTTGCAGATTGCGGGATTTGAGATGGATGTCAGTCTTAAATTCCCCTTTATTTTCAGCCGTGTCAAATGTCCCTGATTTTTCAAGACTCCTACATTTCCCTCCCTGGCATGCTGGATCTCTGCATCTGGGCCAAATCCTGACAGATGACAACCCATTCCTATCTAACTAGTGCATGGAGTTTATCACAATTTCTGTGCTTTTGTGACTCCACCCACTTTTTGAGGATTGACATCTGGGTGGTTTCTTAGCTATGGAAACAAAATCTTAAGGTTTTCTTCACTGAGCCACAGACCCAAAAAGTTCCCACACAATGCCAGACTTCCAGAATCACATAGTGTCCTCACAGTACCAAACATTACCCAGAGAAAGGGTAGTCTCCACGTATGACTGTATTTTTTGGCTTGGCGTAGGTACATGGTGGTGGCCAGATCACTATGACTTTGTCTCATAAATTTGGGCTATGACACTTTTACCACACCTTTTCCTACAGGACCAGCTACATGCATGGATCAAGGGGAATGTATCACGTTGTGAGCACTCTATTTTCATATTCGATGACATTGACAAAATGCATCCAGAACTGTTACACTCCCTAAAGCCATATCTAGATTATCATGACAAAATCCAAGGCGTGTCCTACAGAAAAAGCATCTTCATCTTCATGAGGTGAGCTAGACATCTATCAAGTTGTACCTGGATCCTATAGGTGGTCAACTACTTGTTTGGGGTTGTCATCAGTGGCGTAACTACCGCCATAGCAGCGGAGGCAGCTGCCACAGGGCCCGGGATATTAGGGGCCTGGTGACAGCCGCTACCGCTGCTATCATTATACTTAGGGGTCTTTTCGGACCCCGAGTATATTGATTGGCGGACCGGGAGAGGTAAGAAACATAAAAAACACTGTTACTTACCTCTCCACGATCCGTGCAGACTTCAACCTAGTCGTCTGACGTCTCATGACCCCGGCCTGCGTCCCGGGTCATGTGACGTCTAACATCATTGAATATCGACTACTTCGGAGGCTGACAGCGTAGGAGACGGGAGATAGGTGAGCAACAGGATTTTTTTAATGTTTTTCTCCCCCTGGTTCTCCGATTATTATACTCTGGGGTCTGAAAAGACCCCAGAGTATAATAATTGTTTATGGGTGTCCATAGTGGGACATAATACTGTGTGCAGGGGCCAATATGGGAGATAATACTGTGTGCAGGGGCCACTATGGGGGATAATACTGTGTGCAGGGGCCACTGAGGGACATAATACTGTGTGCAGGGGCCACTATGGGGGATAATACTGTGTGCAGGGGCCACTATGGGGGATAATACTGTGTGCAGGGGCCACTATGGGGGATAATACTGTGTGCAGGGGCCACTATGGGGGATAATACTGTGTGCAGGGGCCACTATGGGGGATAATACTGTGTGCAGGGGCCACTATGGGGGATAAACAAAAGAAAATTTTTTTGTGACCTGCTAAAAACGTTAGACTTTATTTGGGGTACGTAACCCTGTAATCAATGATGATCATAAAAAATGTAGCGCTTAGCTAAACTAAGTCTGGCTTCATATAAACAGTTTTTGGAGCGATACAATTTAGTTTACTTCTCCAAACTTCAATCAATCTTGTGTAGCCATTATTCATAGATAAAAATATACACAAATTGTTAGGAGAAACAAGGGGTTAATTAGTGTTACCTCCCTCTATACTCATTCCCCCAGTATCTTAATTGCCAAAATGTGTATGCTGCGCTGCTATTTGTAGCGTACCGCAGTATCAATTACACCCTATTCACAGCAGCACGGATCAGAGGTTTAGCAGATACCGCTAAAAATAGGGACCTTATATAAGGTATATCGTGGGGACGAGGACTTGTTTACTACACTCCAACCCTCATGATCATTCCATAGCCCCTCCGTCAGTGTCTAGCGTCCTGTCTATATAGTCCATCTATTAAATCCATGCCATTCTGATAGGATAGGTCAGATGTTCCTATATGCTCCTATCTGTCTTTGGGAGTCTCTGCATTATCCACCTAGGTCTTCATTGCTCCTAATTTAACCCTATTTTAACCCTACGCGTTTCGCCTCTGTATCAAGGCTCATCAGGGGTATCTGTGGTGGGATATCTTATTTGCAGGTATTACCCTCTCCCTAATATTTAGGGCAAGCAGGCGACCACCGTCTAGTGACGCCGCACCGCTGCCCTGTTTGGTATGAACTGACCACCACTATGGGGGATAATACTGTGTGCAGGGGCCACTATGGGGGATAATACTGTGTGCAGGGGCCACTATGGGGTATAATACTGTGTGCAGGGGCCACTATGGGGCATAATACTGTGTGCAGGGGCCACTATGGGGGATAATAGAGCACGCAGGAATGCGTAGGAGGGGGTCGGTCGTGGTCTTCAATGTCGGTCGAGGGGGGGGGGGGGGGGCATGTCAAAAGTTTGCCACGGGGCCCCGCCATTCCTAGTTACGCCACTGGTTGTCATGGTCAGACTGGAGCGGGCAGTGTAGGGGAAAACCCACCCTCAATGTCTATTAGGGGAACGCCTGCCTCCTATGCTTTTAGCTACTTTAAGGGCCTTGACCTGTAAATTCTAGTGTTCCACAGGCCTCTGTATAAAGCCTGTTATCATGGTGGCTCTATACTAACCTAACTGGGACTGTGCTTCACAACAGACCTAGGTTCTTCATAGAAGCCTACTGAAGCTGAAGGTTGTCCTCATCACTGAGACAACAGAAGCAGCAACCGGGGGGTAACTAAAGGATCACTGGACCTGGTGCAAAGCTCTTCTTGGGTCACCCTGTACAACGTATCCTCACACCACCAGCCTGTTTGTGCCCCCACATAGTAATCGCACCTCCTTTTGTGCCAGTCTTCCTCACAAAATCCCTCATTGACTATATTCTGCTGGCCAACTGCTTTTTATTGCTATTAGGGTGCATTCACACTGAGTAAACGCTAGCTTATTTTGTAAAGTAAAATTACACTTGTAAATTTTGCTATCCCATTGACTTCAATGACATTTTACAGGCGTATTTTTACAGGCGTATTTTTACAGGCGTATTTTTTACAGGCGTATTTTTACACTTGTAAAAAAATATCATTGAAGTCAATGGGATAGCAAAATTTACAAGTGTAATTTTACTCTACAAAATAAGCTAGCGTTTACTCAGTGTGAATGCACCCTTAAAGTGTTAATTTCCTCCTTTCTGACAATGGAAGACTGTGTATCATAAATCTTCTCAGTCCAGTGAACCAGAAGGCTGGGTGAATACATTAACAATATAAAAACTGTTGGACATCAAAGGAAATCAGATAGGAGATTAAATAAGTTTATCCAGTCCTAGTGTGGTGAGGAGGACCTGTCGGCACCCCTGTCTTCTGGTCCTGGTCACATCTGCAACCATTGTGAGCCCCATTATTTCGCCAGTGGCAGTAGTATCACATATGGACCCATAGCCCAAGCCATGCCACCTGATGCAGTGCAATATTGGGTGAAATGTTATATATCCTAAGACACGTAAAAGTGGATGACTCTGGCAGATGTCCTTCCTCAACTTTTGTCTTGGTTCAAGATATCCTGACATGAGTGGCTGGATTACCCACAATGCCATGACAGTATAATGTAAAAGATTTATACGTTCTTGGTTCTAGAGTCCAGACCAAGCTATCCATATGTAAGTTTTCATAGTTTTGTCACTTTTTATTGCTTTGTGTTTCATATATTAGTAATACTGGAGCAAACGTCATCTCAGATTTGGTCCTGGAGTACTGGAGAGAAGGGAAGAAAAGGGAGGAGATGCCATTGTTTGACATACAAAGTGAATTATCTGCGTATTTGCTGAAGGCAATTAACAGTGAGTATTTAGCATGGACAAATTCAATTAAAAAGGGAAAGTTGTGAAGTGGGAGCCCCATTCTCTAGAATAAAGGGGACCTAAAGAATATTTCTGCAAATATGGGTGCCCAGATAAAGAATACTAAGATAAAGGGTGCCCAAATAAAGTGTTCCCAGGTAAATGGTGCCAGGATAAAGGGTGCACAGATAAAGGATGCACGGATAATGAATGGCCAGATAAAGGGTGCACAGATAAAGGGAGCAGAGGTAATGAGTGCCTAGATAATGGCTGCCTAGACACAGAGTGATCAAATAAAGCGTGCCCAAATAAGTGGTGCCCAAATTAAGAATGCCAGGATAAAGGGTGCTCAATAAGGAGTGCTCAGAGAAAGGGTCTCCAAATAATGGGTGCCAGGATAAAGAGTGCCCAGATAAAGAGTGCTAAGATAAAAATAGCCAAAATAAAGAATGCCCAGATACATAGTGCCCATATAAAGAATGCCAGGAAAAAAGGTGCTCAAATATGGAGCACTCATATAAAGGGTGCCCAGATATAGGGAGCACAAATAATGTGCCCAGGTATAGGGTACTCAGATAATTGGTGCACTTCTTGCTTGGAGATTGCCAAAATTGGTGCCAAAATATAAACATAGACTACTGGCCAGTATTCTGGAGTAGCCCCTGCCATGGAATTTGGAGCAGCTGCCTTTCGGACATGACTATGGGTTCCTGGGCCCACATGAATTTCAGACATGGGGTTGATTCACAAGAGCAGGGTCAGATTTTACATGGCACATGAATGTGACTGGCTGCTTTATGACTTTAATGGGATGTTTCTACCACTAGGTGAGTTTTACAACTGCGACCTGATCAAAAATAATGTTATCGACGTCTTTGTGCCATTTCTGCCTTTGGAATTGGAACATATAAAGATGTGTGTGAGGGCAGAGCTTCAGCGGCTGGGAAGAACGGAAAACGAACAGTTTGTTTCCAGAGTCGCCAAAAGTATGGATTATTACCCCAAGGGGGAGGATGTTTTTTCTCAAAATGGCTGTAAAAATGTGCACATACGAGTGAAATTAGAATGAACGACCAACAATCATTCCACGGACAACAGATAATTCTACTGTTTAGAAAAGTAAAAATTGGAATTTTTTCTCTAGTTCCCACCATTCCTGAGCTATCGCTGCTGTTAACTCAGCACCCAGTATGATCAACTGAAAAGGGGCATTATACTGTGGAGGCAGGAAACAACTGGAGGGGGATATATACTGTGAGTGAAAGTGAAAGGGGGTATTAAACTGTGGGAGCAACTGGAGGGGTACTTTATACTGTGGGGACAATTGGATAGGGCATTAAATTGTGAAGGCAACTGAAAGGAAGCATTATACTTTGGGCACATCTGCTGAAGGACTTTATACTGTGGGAGAGGGACATTATAATGTGGGGGGCATATTGTGTTAGAAAACCGGTGCAAATGTGCTGACAAATCCCCCTCCCCCCCAATATGTCTGGAAAGGAGCTCAATGATATTAATTGAATCTACAATTTAAAACCATGTGTGTGAATAAATCTGTCGGTGCTATAAACCTGCTACATGGGACTCTCCTGTTAATAAATCCATAGACCGATGTCACATAGTTGAGGTTGGGCCACGAAACTCGCTCCATGTATAGGCCAAATTTACCAGCTCAAACACTGCTCAGCTAATCTGATCTGACATGCTTTCAGCTCAGCAGAGTTGGGTTTGGGCCAGTAAATCTAGACAATACACAGGCTAGTTTTTCTGGCGCAAACTCGGCCATATGAAATTAGCCTTGATGGGAGTCCATAAATTGTACTGTCATAAAAATGACAAGGCAAAAACCATCATGGGCAGCCTTTATAAAAAAAAAACAAAAAAAAAAACTTGATAGTCTTCAGTAGTTGATACCTTTTTAATGGCTAACTCATAATGATGACAAATTACGATGTTTCGGAACGCGTCGGCTCCTTTATCAAGTAGATTTAAAACATTTCTGAAGGATGCATATTTATATACAAAAGGGCACATAGGGTTAGAATTCCAGGAGGAAGGGGTGGGGTGGGGGTTGTTAGTAATTGGTAGAGACAATGTAAACACTTACAGGTCCTTATCAGTTCACAGGTTTCCTGTGAACTGATAAGGACCTGTAAGTGTTTACATTGTCTCTACCAATTACTAACAACCCCCACCCCACCTCTTCCTCCTGGAATTCTAACCCTATGTGCCCTCTTGTATATAAATATGCATCCTTCAGAAATGTTTTAACCCCTTCCCGACATGCGCCGTAATAGTACGGCGCATGTCTGGTCCGTAACTATGGCGACCGCCCGGGAGCCGGGCGGCCGCCATAGCCGCCGGGTGTCTACTGCTTTAATGCTCTAATGCCTCCGATCGGTCTGGGGCATTAACCCCTCCGGCGGCGCGGTCAAAGGCGCCGGAGGCGCCATTTTCCCGGCGGCGCATGGGCGCCGCCATTTTGCCTGGGATCGCCGGCTCCTGGAGCATGCTCCAGGGCCGACGTCATGTTGCCATGACAGCCGGGAGCCTGTACAAGGCTCCCAGGCTTGTCTGCAAATTGTCTCTTGCAGGCTGGTCTATGCAGCCTGCAAAAGAGAGGATGATTTTTTGCAATGCATTGCAATGCATTAGCATTGTAATGCATTGCATTAGTGATCAGACCCCCTGGGGTTCAACACCCCTAGGGGGTCTAATAAATGCAAAAATTTTTTTTTAAAAAAGTAAAAAAAAATATAAAAAGTATTAAAAGTTCAAATCACCCCCCTTTCCCTAGAACACATAAAAGTAGTTAAAAACTGTGAAACATATACATGTTAGGTATCCCCGCGTCCGAAATCGCCCGCTCTAAAAATCTATAAAAATATTTTTCCTGTTCGGTAAATGCCGTAGCGGGAAAAATAGTCAAAAGTGCCAAACCGCCGTTTTTTCACTGTTTTGATTCTGATAAAAATTTGAATAAAAAGTGATCAAAGCAATAACATTTCCCGAAAATGGTAGAACTAAAAAGTACACCCGGCCCCGCAAAAAAAGACGCCCTATGCATCCCCGTACACTTACGTATAAAAAAGTTACGGCCGTCGGAATATGGCGACTTTTAGAAAAAAAATTTTTTAACACAGTTTTGGATTTTTTTTAAGGGGTCAAAATGTAAATAAAACCATATAAATTTTGTATCCCTGGAACCGTACCGAAACATAGAATATAGGGGACATGTCATTTTGGCTGCACAGTGAACGCTGTAAAATCAAAGCCCGTAAGAAAGTTGCAGAAATGCATTTTTTTTCTTCAAATCCACCCCATTCTGAATTTTTTTCCTGCTTTCCAGTACATTATATAGAATAACTAATGGTGGCATCATGAAGAAAAATTTGGCCCGCAAAAATTAAGACCTCATATGGCTCTGGGAGTGGAGAAATAAAAAAGTTATGGGGTTTAGAAGGAGGGGAGTCAAAAACGAAAAATGAAAATCAAAAAATGCTATCGGCGGGAAGGGGTTAAATCTACTTGATAAAGGAGCCGAAGCGTTCCGAAACGTCGTAATTTGTCATCATTATGAGTTAGCCATTAAAAAGGTATCAACTACTGAAGACTATCAAGTTTTTTTTTTTTTTTTTTATATTTCCAACCCACTGGCTAACACGGTACAAGAATGGGCAGCCTTTAGGAAGACATTTTAGGAATTGTCAGTGTTGTGGCAAGCAGGTAATAAATGTTTGGGGGCAGCATTTTTAGATTTTCCTAAATGTGTTCAGACCCCACCATCCAGAAATGATGACGTCACATTCTTCTGCAGATCTCTACAAGACCACTGGCTTCAAATGTAGTTCCAGATGTGGCCCTTCCTTGCACCAAATATTTGACATATTCCTCATTTAGCACCTTGCTTGCCACTTTTAGTGATAATGGGCAGACCAAGGGCGCCTCATCCGACAATTTTCTGGTCTGGGTTATACCAAAAATCTACTCTAGTTTTTGAATGGAATAGATTTCTATTCTATACAAATAAAAAAATTCCACCCCATTTTACTCAATACATACAGTATATTTGCTGGTATTGCCATTAAAAAAAAGGGGTCAGTCACAGCAAAGTTGTGACAGTTAGCAAGTTTGGGGTCGTTCGATCTCGGGCAATTGCAAGGGTTGCATGGTGGGAAAATGACACAAAAAGTAGCTCTTCGAATGAACTGTTGAAATTCTGAATGTGAGCCTAAAAAAGTTTATAAAAATGTTGCGTTACAATAAAGATAAGATAATCCTTTAATAGTCCCACATTGGGGAAATTTCAGCATGTTACAGCAGCATAGTAATACAGGTACAGGATAATACACAGTAATATATTACAGACGTAGGCACACATATGCTGAGAAGAGAAGATATACTAGGAGTCCATAGCAGCTAAGGAAAAACGGAAGAGAAAGAGGAAGACCTCATGGTCATCGTCATAATCATTAGTTTTCTGTGCAGAGTGATCTTCGCTTGGTCTGAAGTAGATTATACAGCCTGGTCGCGGTTGGAAGGAAGGACCTGCTCCTTCTCACACTTGGGGTGAAGCAGACGGTCACTTACAGTGCTGCCAAGTCCCATCAGGGTCCCATACATGGGGTGGGATTTGTTCTCCTGCATGGAGGTCACCACAGACAGTATCCTTCTGTCACCCACCACCTGTACTGGGTCCAGGGGGCTCCCCAGGACAGAGCTGGCCCTCCTGATCAGCCTGTCAAGTCTATTTCTGTCCCTGGTTGATATACTGCTCCCCCAGCAGGCCACACTGAAAAACATGGCTGAGGCAACCACAGAGTTGAAAAAGGCCCTAAGAAGTGTCCCCTGGACCCCGAAGGCTCTCAGCCTCCTGAGCAGGTAGAGTCTGCTGTGGCCCTTTCTGTGCAGCGCCTCCAGGTGATCAGCCCAGTCTAGTTTATTATTGAGGATCACACCCAGGTACTTATAGGTCCTGACTATCTCAATACATGTTCCTTGGATCTCCACCGTGGTCGGGGCACTTCTCCGTTTACTAAAGTCCACCACCATCTCCTTGGTCTTCCCAGCATTAATCCTGAGCTGGTTCTGCTGGCACCATTCAACAAAATCCAGAAGACAACTGTGAGTTGAAGTAGGTCTTCTGTACTCCGTGGAGTTGCTGAATATGGGGCGGAATGAAGGGTGACTAATAGGTTACATGTGCTATGACTTCCTTCTTTTCCTTGTATACTTGTGGCCTATACTTCTGACATTTTTACATTTCTGCCGCCATTGTGATTTTCCTGGATGTGGCATGGGGAGGGCCGGGTGTACACAATCTCTGAAATCTACGCCAGCTATCATAGATTTCGGTGCAGGCGCATGTTTCTCTTTAAGAGAATAGGGATAAGCTGCAATACCATACACAACCTGTGGACAGGTGTGGAGCAGAAGCAGCCATATTTCGGACCTGGATACCTGCCTATTTATGATGCAGGTGATTAAGAGATATTTCCCATTTAGGAGTCTGGAAACGTTTGATGGTAACCAATATGGCAGCCATTATATCTACTAATGAGCCGATACAAAGCCAACCGCCTTGTTGTCAATTTATCAAATCAAGCGCAAAAGAAAATGGGTAAAGTTGCCCATAGCAACCAAGTTACAATGTAAACAGCAATATGGGCAACTGCTCCACTTTTCCTCTGTACTATTTCTGATATAGACTCTCCATGTTGTTGGAAAGGAAACTAGAAGAAGTCGTATAAACAGCCGCCATTTCTGGAGCAGATATTCGGGTGCCCCCCTTCCTCACATCACCAGGCCTGAACTGACAGATTATACAGTATGATGTTTGTCTCGTATTTCCTCCCGCCCACATCGCAGTCTAGAGGAAAAGTGAAACATAAAATCCAACCAGTTGCCCTTTGTAGCAATGGCCGCCGCCGCGGCGGAGAGGAAGTGACGTCACAACATGTGTACAACGCCCGCCCGTACCGGGGCTATGTAAGTGCAATGAAGTTGCTGAGAGCGGCGCTATGGCTGTTACTGCCGGTGGTATCCCGGGGGGAGCCGATCTCCATCACGGTGGGGACACTGGCTGTCAGCCTGATCTCTTATTATGGCATCCATAACTACTTCTGGGGCAGCAGCCGGTTGGAGGGAACTGTCAATGTCACAGGTAATGCTAACTTCCATCTGGAACTTCTACTATGACCTGTCTGCTTGCTGGCAAGTAACCTCTGGTTAACTTACCAGGCTGGGAGTTCTGCGTCTAAGGAGGTTACAGGTGATGCTGGGAGTTGTAGTTCAGCAGGTTGCACATTACTGTGGGTGGGCATGCTGATATTTGTAGTTCCAAGAAGGCTACAGGTTGTAGAGCATGCTGGGGGTTGTAGTTCAGCAGGTGACACATCACTGTAGGAGAGCCTGCTGGGGGTTGTAGTTTAATGGTGGTTGTGGAGCCTCGGGTCAGTAAGGGTAGGTATGCTGGGAGTTGTAGTTCCATGATGGCTGAGACACTAGGGTGTATTTGCTGTGGGAGAGTACAGTGCAAAGTCTGCCATGAAAATGTTTGAGAGTGGTCCTGCCCCTTCTGGATGTCAGCATGCTCTTGGGCATTGCCTCGCCCCTTTCTTGTAACTGACCATGTCCTTTCTTTTAGATGGGACCGCCACATAAAGCCCTATAAATGGCTGCTAGCTGTCGGTCCAGGATATTTGCCCGCAGGTCACCCTCTTTTTTTGCAGGCTCCTGGACATCTCAGGAGAAGTTGTCAGGTGTGGGCATATCCAGCTGTTTTGCCCCCATGCAGAGTGTGCATGCTTTATAGCAGCTGCAGTGAATAGCAGGGCACCCTATGTCCTGGTTAGGCTAAGACTGAGCGGTGACTTTGGTCGCAACCCTAGTCGAGTAAGCATCACTGTGTCACTAATGTAACATTGTAACCTCTAGGGTTCTGTGATTATGACTTGCAAGACCCCATGGATGCTGATAATCTGTCCACAGGATAGGTCACCGGTATCTGATCAGTGTGGGGTCAGACACCTGGAAGCCCACTGATCAGCTGACCTGGATACTGTATTTAGAGTATATGGTTGAGAGTCTCTCTCAGGTCACTTGAATAGGAGCAGATCTGATTCCGACCATGTACCTTGTATACAGCAGCTGGATTGGCCGATTGGTGTGGATCACATACACAGACTCTGCAGTAATCGGGTAGTAATAACCTGTCATGTGGACAGGGGTTCAGTATCCAGTGCACGTGGGGATTTGGACAACCCCTTTGTTTTCCTACTGCAGGGTTCCTCTAAGCTGGTAGTTTATCTTCACTGAGAATAAGTGGATTGGGCATGTTGAAATGTACCAGTCCAATCTTAATGTCCCCAGTGTTTGGCATCAGGGCATGACCATACACATCACAAGGTAGACAGGTTTGTCCAACGTTGTGTAGGATTTGTTCAGTATTATGAAAGAAATGACCCGATTTCGTACAGTCGCCTACATACAGCAGCCTAAATCTCTGCTTTCTGGTAACTTGTGGGTAAGGGGTTATCAAGCTGGGCCCTTAGAGGAAGGTTATTATGTGATAACATAGTTGTCGTCATCCTGACTGTCTTCCAGCTCTGCAGTTGGACTTTGACAAGCACATATTTGGGCAGCATCTGGCCAAGCAAGTGATCCTGAAGGCAGTGCCTCGATTCCTGAGCAATGAGAATCCTAAGAAACCCCTGGCCATCTCCTTGCACGGCTGGACTGGAACGGGAAAGAACTATGTCAGCCAAATCCTGGTCAACCACATTTACTCCGAGCCTATGAGGCAGAAGTGTGTGCAGACAATTGTGGCAACGCTTCATTTTCCACATGCCAATCGAGTTCAGGAATACAAGGTAAGAAGCCGCACAGATTGGAATATGGCATATACCCTCTGTCTTATGTATGGTGCTGTTCTACAAATCTAGGAGCCTCTATGGTAGCAGTCTGCGAACCATCCTTTTGTATTCTGGGGGTGGCGGGTGGGGGCTTGTTATATTATAGCGTTTGCTCTCATTTGTAACTTGAATATGCAGTATATTAGAGGATTGATATTTAAGTAATTCTCTTCTTCTTAAAAGGGACTTATGTTTTTGGAGCATGCTGACCTTTATTAAGGTTAAAGGGGTTTTCTAGAACTTCTTAATTGAAGACATATCCTTAGACCTCAGTGATCTTCAACTGATGACCTGACACCTGGGACCTCCACAGATCAGCTCTTTGAAGCAGCCATGTGACGTCATGTTCATCGGTCACATGGCCTGATCACTGCTCAGTCCCATTCAAGTGAGTGGGCTAGTTGTGGTACCAAGCAGAGACACTAGACTATACAATGTACAATGTTGGGCTTGATAGGTAGTGGACTCTCCTGATCGCCCGGGGACTCTAAAGATGGACTACTGCTGATTTTAAGAATAGGTAATTAATTATCTAGCCTGGAAAACCCCATTACGTTGCCTATCTTTTTTTGCTGACAGGACCGGTTACAGAAATTGGTCAAAGACTCGGTGAAGGCCTGTGAGCGCTCCATCTTCATATTTGATGAGATCGATAAAATGCACCCCGGCCTCATCGATGCCATCAAGCCTTTCCTCGATTACTATGACCATATTGATGGAGTGTCGTACCGCAAAGCAGTCTTCATTTTTCTTAGGTGAGTAATTCTGTCCCGCCCTCGCTTATAAAGAAAACTGCTCATCTATAAGGGGCTTAGCTGTTATTAAAGGGGTTTTCGGTGTCCCCAAGCAATCTTCCTATTAATGACCCAGCCTCAGGTTAGGCCATCAGTATGTGATCAGTGGGGATCTGACACCAGGACCCTGCATCCTAGGTATGAGAAGCTATATTGGGGATGGTGCGAGAAGGAGACAGCCATGTACCCTATATAGCAGCTGTGCTGGCCTACTGTAGCTCTGCCCTTATTCAATTCAATAGAAACAGAGCTGCCGTACTAAGGCAGGCCACTAGTCAGGGTGAACAGCTGTGTTCTGGTGCCATCTCCTGTATAGCTGTTGCCTATTAAAGAGGTTAACCAGGCTTATCAATTATTGACTGGCAGGAGATAGACACCTGGGCCCCCCCACTGATCAGCTGTATGAAAAGACCACAGTATATAGGCAAGTGCTGCAGCCTCTTCACAAAAAAACCAAGAACCGCGCCGCATAGTGGCTATGCTTGGTATGGCAGCTCAGTACTAGTCACTTGGGACTGATCTGCAAATAGGCCATGTGACTGAATGTGACTTCGCCTGGTCTGTGATGTGGAAGCTGCACTACTGCTTCAAAAAGTAGATCTGCAGGGGTCCTTGGTGTCTGGTCCCTGTTGCTCTTCAACCAATGATCTGTCCTAAAGGATAGGTCCTCAATTTCTAAATCTTGGCAAACCCCCTTTAAAAATGTAAAGTCCATCTACCTTACAGTCACTGTTTGTCGCCACATCTCATATACAATCGCATTATATTTACTGCAAAGTTTCTGGAATATCCAACAATGCATTTTTACTTTTTTTTTTTTCCTTGTGAATTTTATATCGCAGTAACGCAGGAGGAGAGAAGATCGCTGACTTAGCCTTACAATTCTGGAGGGCTGGAAGGAATAGAGAGGAAATCAAACTATCTGATGTGGAAAGGGATGTATACGTGTCTGCCTTCAACAAGAAAGACAGTGAGTAGGACGTATGGTTTGGAAACTAGGTTTCACCTTTTACGCTGGGTTCACACCTGCGTTTGGGGTCTCCGTTCTATGGTTTCCGTCTTCTGCATGCCAGAAGACGGAAACCATAGACCGGGTCCGGCCGTGCGCGGTGGTGAGCGTTTTAGGCTCTCCGCCGCGAAACCGGATTTTTTTATCCGGACACAGAGTACTGCATGTCTGACTCTGTGTCCAGATTATAAAACCCGGTTTTGCGGCGGAGAGCCTAAAACGCTCACCGCCGCGCACGGCCGGACATCTCTCTCACCCATTCAAATGAATGGGTGAGAGAGATTCCTGCAGGTTTCCGTATCCTGCCTGTGTTTTAGGCAGGAAACGGAAACCTAAGTACGGAGTGCCGGGCCGCAGATGTGAACGAGCCCTTAAAGGGGTTGGCACTCTTTACTTGGGATAGGTTATCAATTAAATATTTGTGGAAGTCCCAACGCTTTGACCCCTGTGGATTAACTGGTTGAAGCATCAGCAGCGCTCTGAACTCTACTACACAGGCCATGTGACTTCACATTCTTTGGTATTCACAATACCAAGCACAGCCACTATACAAATATTTGGTGCTGTGCTCGGTAAGTAGTGAAGAGCTGCAGCCTCTTCATACAGATGAATGACCAGGTGTTAGACCCTGCCAATCTTTAACTGATGACCTCCTTTCTCTGCTCATTTTAGGTGGATACTGGCACAGCAGCCTCATAGATAAAAACCTCATCGATGTCTTTGTGCCGTTCCTCCCCATGGAGTTCCAACATGTTAAGTTGTGCGTGAAGGCAGAGCTTGAACGTCGTGGCTTTGTGGCAGATGAAAAGACCATAACTGCTATTGCCAAAGAAATGGCCTATGATCCTCCTGGAGAGAGAATTTTTTCTGTAAAGGGCTGCAAAACTGTGTCCACAAAGCTGGACCTCTTCCTATGACGTATCCGAACTCCATAGTCGGTGCCCTTCATTCCTTACCCCACGTGTGGGGCATTAAAGAGTTGGCATCCTCTTGGGTCCTTCGTATGAACTTGTGAGATGCTCTCCTGTGGCCTTTGGAGTCTTGCATTGTTAACTCTATGCAGACTGAAATTTTGTGTGCAGACCCCCAGAAAAGGGTCTGTCAGCTCCTACAATATGATAATCACTATGTTGATGTATGTAATGATGAATCTGATTTCTATGTGAATAATACTTCTCTCCATGAATTAGTTTTTTTTATCCTTAGTGGAGGACAGTACCCCAGTCTATTGTGTCTGGTCAGTGGTCTCCAACCTGTGGCTCTCCAGTTGTTGCAAAACTACAACTCCCAGTACGCCCTGCTAGCTGTAGACTAAGTATACTGAGGTAAGTATATAGAGTAGCATGGCTCTCACTTTAGGGTTGGACCATTTTGTTTGTTTTTAATCTTATACCCTTTTAGATTGAATAGGGAATAACTTCATAATTGGTGGGTGCCCCTCCCCTCTTCGATCCTTAGAATCTGGTCTGGTTTCCCCATCATGATGGAGAGGCAGGCCAAGCATGCTTCAAGCTACTCCTATCTCTATGGGAGTGCTGGAGATAGTATAGTCAACTATCTATACTTGGCCATCTCCATATTTCCATACAAAGTGAATGGGGTGCATGTCAGATCCCTGCTGTCAGGATTGGTGGTATGGGGGGGGGGAGGGGTCCAACCCCTGATCATGAAGGTAAAACCCATCTTAATAAGGGATTACTTCAAAACATGGTACAACTCCTGCAATGACTTACACTTAAGATAAATCAGCAATGTTAGATCTGTTGTTAGATGGGCCTCTTCACTGTTTATGGTGCAGCATATTGTGTAGTGCCTGTGCATGTTACTTTAGCTCCATCCCATGGGACAGAGCTATGTGTAATACCTGGATCAACCACTACATGCTGTATGGTGCTATACCTCCTAAGGAAGAGGCCACAGTGCCATAGCCCCTTCAAACAGCTGGTCAGTGGGGGTGCAGGGAGTCAGACCCCCAACTAATCTGATATTGTTGACCTATACTCAGAAACCACCTATATCATACTTTTATGGTGTTGTGTTTTTTGATAAGAATCAGAGCAAAGTATATGGGGTACCTGACAGAAGGAGCTTCTGTGTTTGTGCCATACAGTATTCAGTTTGTACCATTCCTAACCAATAATACTGTCATGTAGTACTCTAAGAATGCGGTCCTATAGCATGCACATGTGTCTGAGGAGCCATATAGAAGCTTCAAGGTGACCACATCCGAGTGCCACATTGGCCACGTCTTATTTACATCCTGTTTGTGCCATCTTTGCTGATGATTACATTTCTCAGAACATATGGCTAGAAGGGATCACAACAGGTTGTCTCTCTGTTGGGAACACACCATAAAAAGCTGTAATCTGTAAACTATGATGACAGGTAGTATGTACATCTCCTACAGCGCCCCCACTGGGAAAATGAGGTATCACAATTTTCATTGGGCCCAGTGAGCTGTCTATGTAGTGCTGTGGGGTCCTCAAGAGCAAGATGGTCCTCGAAGCTAGTCACATGTACATTCCCTAGTACAGTATTTGAAGACAGGTTTTCTATGTCAGACATTTATTAAGTACTAATGGAAATGAGCACTTGCTCCCATTAACTGTCTGCCCAAAATGTTTATAGGAGTAAGGGTACGAGGCTTACATGACCACCCTGCACCTGAAATGTCTTACGGGGTGACATGGGAACCCTCTTACACACTCTTCCTTTGACCCTTGGTATTTGTTTAGTGGCCACATTTCACCCACTACCTTGGCACTATTATAGAAGTATTATATATTGAAGCTGCACTGGTCAAAGACCATTCATAAAGTTCTGACACAGATTCATTGTCTTAAAGGGGTATTCTGGTGTACAAATTAAAGGTGACTGTGATATTCCCTGTCCTTAAGATGGATTTTCAGTATTGTACTCCCAACACACCAGCTGCTTAGAGACAGTTGAATCCTATTCATATGAAAAGAATTAAACTGCACCACCAAGCGTGGCCACTATATAATTTGTGGCACACAACCTGGAATACAGTGAAAAGACTGCAGGACTTGTCCAAATATTACAGTTTCTTCAGACGGTTGGTGAGGGGTGGCAGGGGTTGAATCCCACCAATTTGTGCAATGTTTCCTGCGATAGTCCCAGAAAACCCCTCTAATATAATCCTTTATGAAATACAATTCTCTAATCTAGTTTCTGTATCGGTCCCAGATGGTTATGATCTCTATTTGCTACCATTCAGTAGATAACATCTGTCCTGGTCATTTCTGCTCACACAGCTGCAGCTGCACAGTGTATCAGATCTGTGTCTTGTAATGAGCCGTGCATCTCTGTGTCCGTCATACATGATGGGTGTAAACAATGAAGGTTGAAAATTTCTGGAAACTTCTTATACTACACGGGAAAAAAAATAAATAAAAAAATAATAATAAAAATATATATATTTTCACAATTTTAACCCATTTTTAGCAATTTGAAAACTGCGCCCACTAGCTTGTGGATGTGCTTCATGGCAGCTGCCCGCTCCAGCCTCTTATAGTTCTGGTGTATGCTAGAATTGAAGTCTGCACCAGTCAGGAATAGGTGTACATTTCGGGTATAACTCTTGTCAGCTTCCTGTTGTGATTTATAGTAAATTTGTTGGGCAGAAATACATCTTTGGCACACAAAAATAATTTACACCCATCTGTGCCGCTACTGGGTGAACTCGCCCCATAGTTTACATGTGCTTCACCTATATGGCTAAAAGCCAGCATGCAGAACTGCTGTAGTTTTCAGTGTATCTACATTGTGTTCTAGGCCCCTCTGCACCCTACTGAACCGTGCGCACAGTGTGTAATAGCATCCCCTGGAGCCTCACATCCCCTTCACAGCACTTTAACAAACCATCTGTGATCTTGTGAATGTCATCAGATGTAAAATATTTTTATCATTTTTTATTTTTTTAAATAAATTACTCTTTCTGGTCATCTAGTGTCTTACTATGTACAGGGAGACAATCAACAAGCAGGCTAGATGCTGTTTGGACAGATCTATTACTCTTAAGTACCATAAGAACAAAAAAAAACATTTTCTGTGTTAAACCTGGCGATACATATTTGATTTTCCTTGGCCATGGTGACTTAAAGAAGTCCTTTGATGTCTTCAGGCACATGCGGTTTTCTATACAGCTAGAAAGCAGACAGTGACCTGAATTCAGCGCACAGTCGGCTTTCCTGTTATGTGCACCAGGGCTTTAGGGCATTAAGCTGTGTCATATATGGGGAAGGGCCTGAGGGGGTGGAGCATGATACATGGTGGCCCTGCACTGAGTATGGGGAGGGGGGAAGATTCATTATTAATTTACACCACTTTGGCATTAAAAAAAAGTAGCAAAGCTGTGGTCTGCAACTTGAATGGTTACAAATGTTAACTTTTTTTTTTCTGTGCCCTCTCTCCCTACACCACTTTTCTCAAAACTTTCAGGGCAGTAAATGATAATAGAAATCTATCCCACTGTCCTAAATTTTAGCCAAAATGCACAACTCCTGGAGGATGCTTCTAATTCTATTAGGTGCATTCTCGGCTGAAGTGGAGAACATCGACACTGGCATACAATAATCCAGTCTTGATGTCCCTCTATGTTGTTTGCATTCTGCTCAGTGTTCTTTCTGGCAGAACCAGCTAGCCTGCTTGCTGATGGTTTCCAGCAGTCAGTACAGATTTGTTTTCACTCTGCTGTCCATAAAATCAGGAAAAAAAATTAAGTTTACAATGTTCAATATTGCAACATGGGTAAAGCCCTGAATGAATTTTTCAGCTTGCGCACATCCCTTCCTTTGTGTTTAGATTTTCTTTATTTTTCTGATGCCGCCTGTTTACAATTTCAGACTTTTGTACTGTATGTTGTGTTTAAAAAAATAAAAATAAATAAATCTTAAAAATAAATTTAACACTGTATCTTTAAGAAATGTGAAACCGGACATCCTGCTTTGCATTACGTAATGCACAGAAGATCTGTCTGCTGCGGGTGAATGGTCAGCAGTATACGGGGTTAATGTATAATCTGTACAGTAAGGACAAGGCTGTAAAAAGGAAGGTGACATTCAGATGGGTGTGGGTGCAGAGGTAATTGTATTTACATTGCAACAGACATTGGTGTTTGTGAACCCTTCGGGATTATCTACATTTTTGAACAAATTTGATATAAAACTAGATCAGATTTCCACTCAAGTCCTAAGGCTGTGTTCACATCTGTGCTGGGTTTTCAGCTATTACGAACTCATAAAAAAACCCAGAACCAACAGGTGTACATCAAAAAAGACGTACTGTGGAAAAATAAGCGAGTTAGAGTGGATGGTTTGGTCTACCAAATGCACAGCTCTGCCCCTGTCTACATATTACACCCCCTCCCCCCATTCACTGCACAGTGAGTACTATAACAGAATAAAATATTCCTTTAGAATTACTATTTTACGGTCATCAGCTTAAAAAAACAAAAACCCACATAATAAAACCCATCATGCCAAAAATCCCACAAAGAAAAGGAAACTGGTGACGAGATCAATAATTGCCCTCAATATTTTGATGCTTTTTTCAAATAGTAGGATCCTTAAAGGGGTTGTCCAGGAATTTCAGAACTCGGGGAGGAGGTTGGAGAAGGTGAAACTTAAAAAAAAAAAATCACTGTTTCCAATTCCATTCCTGTGGCAAAAGGAAAGTGCGCACACTGGAACGGACAGCAGCGGCACGCACCAGAGCGATGGAGACAGGTAACGCTAGGATCACACTAAGGTTTGGCAACCCCATCTCAGATTCCACTTAAAATCATCGGAGAGAAAAGGACTGTTCTCTGCCGATTTTAGTACAATACTGGAGAAAATGCAGCGGACCTCATTATAGTCCATGGGGTCTGCAGGTTTCCTCAGGTAACTGCTTTTTAAGCGGACAGAGTTTCCATCTTTCGGGTCCCCATTTTTGTTTTTTTGTTCTTAAATTCCTGGACAGCCCCTTTTAATTCTACCAACTGTGGCCCCTTCAATGGACAGAAAAAACCCCATAATGCTGGACTGCTATGTGATGATACCATCCCACAAAAAACAAACCCTCACAGGTGTGGAAATAAAAAAATGGCTTCACAATACTGCGACACAAAAACATCAACAAAAAACCCTATAAATCTGGTTCTGCTTCAGTAGAAAATGAACTTCCCCAGTGTGTGTTCCCTGGTCTGTGTGATCGCCCCTTCCCATTTCCGTATCACCCCCGTACTGCTGGGCCTCCCGTCTCTTTGTTGCCATAGTATGTTGTATAACGCTGGCTGGGGTCTCGCCCCTTCCTTTTGCTTACGGGCGAGGCCTGTGTCCCGTTACACCATCGCTTTGTTTTTGTCCTTTTCTGTTATATTTGAAAAAGTTTCCTAAAATCTGATTAAACATAAAATTAACGTCCCCTTTTTATCACGCTGTAAAAACGAAATCCAGACAATAGACAATGGTGGAATTAGTTTTATCCATTTCACCCCAGAAATAATTTCCTGATGATTTCAAAATACATGAAAAAAACCCCCACAAACTGTCCAAAAAGACAGAAACGTTAAAAAGCAAAAAAAAAAATTGATAACAAAAACCGTCCATGAATGTGGCCCAGTCTGATTTGGCACATACACGTGGGTCCTATGGGGCGGTACAGGACATAGAAGATCAGGAGATGGCGGGCTCTCAGTACATCAACCACCACCTAAAGCCACAAGAAACAACTTTCCCCACCAGTCATGTATCCTGCGTGTATGTGACTTCCCCTCCTGGCCACTCACTTGTACACTTTCTTCTCAGACACCTACATTTGGACATGTGGGCGTGGCGAAAGCGACTGGACTAGAACTGGGCGTGGTTTGAAGGGGGAAACCAAAACAAGCGCAGTGTGGGAAGTGCAGGAAAGAGCGGCTCTTCTGCGCATGCGCGTTCTTTCCAGCTTCCATGGCTCCGGTCAGGTGGCGCAGTACCGGGACTTGGCTCTTGTACTTGCTGCTGGCGGTACCGGTGCTGCATGTCGCCGTGTGCCTGGAGCCTATCAGCATGGGTATCGCCATAGCTGCCGCCTCGGCCATTACCGGCTACATGTCCTTCCCTGAGTTCTACTGCGGGCGGCTGGTGGAGTGCTGCCAGGTGGACAAGCCCCTCAATAGCACAGGTGAGACGGGGGGTGAGGGGTTAATAGCAGAATTGCCATGCATCATGTCTGTATATGCCTGCAGGCTCTTCTGTGGGTGTGCTGGGATTTGTAGTTCTTCAACATATGGTACGCTGTAGTGTAAATGGCATAGGGCTGATGGTAAATACTTATGGGGTAACAAAGGCACGAATTTCACTTTCTGTTTAGGCAGTATTTTTTTATTTGGAGCTGAACTCACTATTCTAATGGTGTTACATAATATAGGATAAGTCATGTAATGTATGTACACAGTGACTGCACCAGCAGAATAGTGAGCGCAGCTCTGGAGTATAATACAGGATGTAACTCAGGATCAGTACAGGATAAGTAATGTAATGTATGTACACAGTGACTGCACCAGCAGAATAGTGAGTGCAGCTCTGGAGTATAATACAGGATGTAACTCAGGATCAGTACAGGATAAGTAATGTAATGTATGTACACAGTGACTGCACCAGCAGAATAGTGAGTGCAGCTCTGGAGTATAATACAGGATGTAACTCAGGATAAGTAATGTATGTACACAGTGACTGCACCAGAAGAATAGTGAGTGCAGCTCTGGAGTATAATACCGGATGTAACTCAGGATCAGTACAGGATAAGTAATGTAATGTATGTACACAGTGACTGCACCAGCAGAATAGTGAGTGCAGCTCTGGAGTATAATACAGGATGTAACTCAGGATCAGTACAGGATAAGTAATGTAATGTATGTACACAGTGACTGCACCAGCAGAATAGTGAGTGCAGCTCTGGAGTATAATACAGGATGTAACTCAGGATCAGTACAGGATAAGTAATGTATGTATACAGTGACTGTACCAGCAGAATAGTGAGTGCAGCTCTGAAGGATAACTTTTTTTCTTTGTTTTCCAAGCCTTACAGACTGATTTAAGGGAGAAACTTTTTGGGCAACACTTGGCACATGACATCATCTACAGGGCACTAACTGGATTTATGAGCAATGAGAACCCTAAGAAGCCGTTGGCGTTATCCCTGCATGGCTGGACTGGTACCGGCAAGAACTTTGTTAGCAAAATTATTGTGGAGAATATTTATGATTTGGGAATGAATAGCAAATTTGTGCACCTCTTTGTGTCTACTGTGCACTTCCCGCACAACAGTCTGATCCCCCTTTATAAGGTACGCCTACACTGTTCACAAAATGGAATCCTACAGTGCCCTAGAAATGCCCATTGGTTAGTGATTTTGTTCATGTTGGTTATTTTGGGTCAGTTATTATAGTATTTGCAGTTTCGTTCCTCCTCAGGATCAGCTACAGTCCTGGATTCGGGGAAACACTAGCCGTTGTGCTCGCTCCATATTTATATTTGATGAAATGGACAAGCTCCACCCGGGTCTTATCGACGCCATCAAGCCTTTCCTGGATTATTATGATAATATAGACGGCGTGTCCTACCGCAAAGCCATCTTCATTTTCCTCAGGTACCTTAATCTACATATTGCCGTTTTACATAGAAACAGCTACAGTATTTTTCTGCAACTAGCTGGTATTATGTCTTTCTTAAAGGGGTTTTGATGTTGATGATCTGTCCTTAGGACAGGTGCTGGTAAAAATACACTGTACAGATTTAGAAGCAGCCAGCTCTTTATACTGTGTACTGGCCAAGCTGGGTTACTACAGCTCAGCTCTGTATACTGTGTAAAGGCTCAACCAGATTACTGCAGTTTAGAGTCAAGCTGCTGTAACCCGGCTTGACCACTACATAGTACATACAGAGCTGTGCATTTCTGGCTCTGTACACTGTGTTTTTGATGCAAAGTGGCTGCTGCTATCTGTTGATAGGCAGGAGTTCTTGGTGTTGGACCCCCATTAATCTAATATCGATAACTTGAGTGTATTTTAGATTATCAAAAACGTGGAAAACCACTTCTTGCTGCGACTAATTTTAAGTTTTTAATTTTTTCCCCTGCTTTCCAAAGGCCTTAAAGGGGGTTTTACCAAGATTAGCATTTACCCCTTAATGATAGGAAATAACTTAAAGGGGATGTACAGGAATTAATAATTTACATACCAGGTCCCTCAGAGGGCAGGGATGGGAAGTGCTTCAAATAAATACAAAAGTTTGGGTAATAAACTCATTGTAACAGCCGAGATCCCGCCCAAAAGAGACAAAGGCAGAACCCTCCACTTAGGACAGGTTCACCCCTGCGCCCGGTCTCCGCTTTAGCCAATTCGGCAGGTTTCTGTCTTGTGCCTTGAGAAACTGGACAGAGGACGGAAACCCGGCGGTCAGTTTTCAAACCCATTCAGTTGAATGGGTATGCGAGGTGACCGCCCGTGTGCGTCTTCTGCCTGTCTGCGGCAAAACCATTTTTCTAAGCCGGGCACAAAGTCAGACATCCGGGTCCGGTAAAAAAAAAAATGGTTTAGCCACGGAGAAGCAGAAGACACACACTGGCAGTCACTTTGCAAACCCAATCAAGTGAATGGGTTTGAAAACTGACCGCCGGATTTCCGCCCCCTGTCCAGTTTCTCAGGGCAAAAGATGGAAACCCACCGAATTGGCTAAAACGGAGACAAGGCGCAGGTGTGAACCCGTCCTTAGCATAGAGCACCTATTAGTATACCTGAGATGGGAATATCCTCTGGGTGTATAACATGTAGTCTTTTCCTCCAGCAATGCAGGCGGTGAACTGATCAATAGACAGATGCTGGAATTTTGGAATGATGGGAAGAAGAGAGAAGATCTAGAGCTGAAGGACGTGGAGAATGTGTTGTCTGTCGGGCTCTTCAATAACAATAACAGTGAGTGGCAATGCTGTATCTTGTCAAATCTCAAGGTGACCAAGATCTCTGGGTGCATCTTTGAATGAGGCCAGTCCTGGGCACAGTGATAGGGCCTGTTGCATAAGAAAGCTCTGATACTCTACAGATTTTTTTCTAGTTGAATATAAAATTTCAGCCTTGGACAGCAAACCGAGATCTTGAAAAAATTAAGAACCCTGTATTGGGTTTTTCCACAACTATGATGTTGAGTTTCACTTCCTTTTTGCAGGCCTGTGACTTCACGACCATTTGTCACATGGCCATACTGCAGCTCCGTTTCAATTAAAGGGGTTTTCCAGACTTTTAAATTGATGACCTATCCTTAGAATAGGTCATGAATTAAAGGAGTTGTCCACAATAACTGATATAGTTAACCACAGAATAGGTCATCGGTATCAGATTGGAGCAATGTCCTGGTGTCTGACCCCCGACCAATCAACTAATGCAGGTGCCAGATGCCATATATGAGTTATATGTCAGGAAGTGACATTGGAGTGGAGTGGGGCTCTGTACATTGTATGCAGCATCTGGGTCTCTACACGGTAGATGAATGGGACTGAGCTGCGATAACAAGTACAGCTGCTGTACAAATATATGGCGCTGTGCTTGGTAAGTAGTGAGGAGCCACAGCACTCCCCCAAATGTTTCTGCCTCTTCAGGCAGCTGATCAGGTGTCAGACCCCTGCTGATCTATAATTGATGAGCTGTCCTAAGGATAGGTCATCAATTGTTTAGCCTGGTTAACCCTTATAACATCCTGATCCCACTATTGCACCTCTGATTTTTAAGGAACCATTATATGACAAGCCCAGAAGTCAGTGTGTGCATGAAGTCTAACCCCTAGCATGCCAGAATATAAAGGAGACCTGATATTCAGGTTGCCATTTTGTGTCTTACATGGGCACATTCTACCTTGGTACGGTGGAGATGATGGTAGTAATGATTATCCTTCCTTCTTGCCCAGGTGGCTTCTGGCACAGCGGTCTCATTGAGAAGAACCTCATAGATTACTTTGTCCCCTTCCTCCCATTGGAGTTCCGTCACGTGAAGAAATGTGTCTTGGCAGAGCTCAGACACAGGGGCTTAGAAGAGGATGAAGAGTTGGCATCTCGTGTCGCAATGGAGATGACGTATTCCCCGAAAGACACAAAGTTGTTTTCTGATAAAGGATGTAAAACTGTGTCGGCCAAGCTGAGTCTCCATCTTTAGCTGAACCATCAGCATGCCACCAGGGGTGCCCCAGACATTGACTGCTTCCCAACGACCTCTGACCTTACCTTTCCCACTTCTCAATGGCAGGTATTAAGAACATTTCTGTTCACATTGAATGACTGTTACGTTGATATCTTCAGATCTCAGGGAAATGCTAGACTTGCTTTGGCATTTTCTGTTTTGGTATCTTGTGCAATTTTCTAGGTTGTGTTTTACCAATAATGCCCAGTCTTACCCACCTGCAGGGTATGGAGGGGCCACCCTACCAGTGCCTAAATACTGCACTAGATGTGTCAGCAGGCCATACTCATAAGGAGGCCAGCTTGACTTCTCCAGAACTGGTGGGCATAAAGTAGATATCTGAGTGAGGATCTCAAACTCTGCCTGGCACACTGGACAGAAGTAATCTGGGTTGGGCCTTATTCACATACACCACTACATTTTACACTTTGTCACTATTACCTTCTGTGGTTATGAAATTCCTCTCCTATAGTAGTGACTAGATCTAGGTTTATCCATCCAGCTATGTGATGCCAGGCAATGCAGTCCCACTTATATAAAATAGTGTGGTGTTCAGCCCCCCCCCCCCCCAAGTACTAGGAGTTTAAAAGCATATGGGGAATGTAGGTAGCAAACCATGAACTTTCCATGGCACCCACTGAAAGACTTGGGTTTACGGGCCAGGCCTCTAATATGGGCATGTTCACATCTGCATCAGAGTTTCTTTTTAAAATCAGAGATGACAATGCCCTATTATAGTCAATGGGGCTCCTCTGGATTAATATTTTTTTGCCTATCATATGATCGTTCTATCTCTGTCGGGATTCTATCATTAAAAAACGGTTTTACGCTAATAGCTCGTAGGAATAGCTTTTATAAAGGCTATTCATTTCTTACCTTTACCTTGAAGGTCCGCGCCACCATTTTTGAATTTTTCTTCTTTATGCTAGTTGCGCTCAGACAGCACAGGGATTGTGCCTTCTGTGCTATGAGCGCAGCATTCCAGCGCTGTCTTTCTTCTTTTCTGTCTCCTCCTCTTCTTACAGGAGACTACAGCAAAATGGCTGACAAAACAACCGACTGCGCATGTCCATTGGCCATTTTGCGGTGGTCTCTTACACGCCCCCTGTGCTTTCTGAGCGCAATTAGCATAAAGAAGAAAAATTCAAAAAACAGCGGCATGGACCTTCAAGATAAAGGTAAGAGATGAATAGCCTTTATAGAGGCTATTCCAAAGTGCTATTAGTTTAAAACTGTTATTTTAAGGATAGAATCCCTTTAAGGTGTGAACATAGCCTAATAGGGCCACAAAGACAATTTACAGGGTTTGTCCCAGGATCAAACATTTCCTGGGCGATGTACAACAAAGGGGGTACCATGTCCCTTTTTGAACTTAGTACTGGTCTTAGCATAGGTGTGACTGCTGAACTACAACTTTATTTAAGAGGCACTTGGGATTGCTGGCGTCCTATTGGTCAGACCTCCACCAATCTGACACAGATCACCGATCCCGTGGATAGGTGATCGGTTTCAGTCTTGGGACAATACCTTTAAAGAGGACTTGCTAATTTTGATGTTTTGTTTATCCAAATCCAAAGGTATGTCCTGTTATTGTTAATGCAGATGAGGATTTACTAGCCAAGTGGGTGGCAACAATGCAGCATATACAGGACCCTGCCCCCAGAGAACCCACAATGTTACCGCCCACTTGACTAGTAGACCCTAACCTGTATCGAAACGAACAGGGGTTATATGTTTGTAATGACTGAATACATTTGGATAAACAAAATACCAAAATGCTCAGGGTGACTGCGCCGATCACATGATTGATGTCATTGGGATTTTCACACCTAATGACAGTTCCCCTTTAAGTCCTGTTCCTAGTCACATGAACAGATTCCGTCACAAAATGGTGCAAATCTTTATATTTTTGTGGGTGCGGTTATCCTGTGATTTTGGTTCTCACACTTCACGGCAGTACTAATGTTATTATCGTTATATAGTGCACTCTTCTTCTGTATTTTATGCTGTTACGATTTGTAACTTGCATTGTAAAGGACATTCCAGTAATCCAGAATATGTAGGACTGATGTGAGGCTAAACAGTGGATTTTCTGGATTATTGGATGCTATATTTTTCCCCTGAACACTCTCTCATGTAACTCAACCTGCTCAGCAGCCTCACAAATTATTCCAGACAGGTGGCGCTGTTACTGCAGGGTTAGACTTGTCTTTGGAGTATTTTTGCACATGACCATTCAGCAAGCGCTGGATTCAGTTTTAATATATGTATATTCAGAACAATGCAAAGATTTTTTGTACGGCATCAGAAAAGGTAATTTATGGAATGGGAAAGTGTATGGAAGATTTTAGGGCATAAAATGACAAAGTGCCATCCACCCCTCTCTCTATGACAGGGGTCAGGAATATGACTGTGGTGGGTTTTTATATATTTTTTTAAAGAGACAGTGGGGTTTTTTACGTGCCTCGGTGATTTACCAATCGGTGATGTGTTGCCATTACTTTTCATTATAGACATGTGTATTAGTAACCAAATTTCAGATTAAATATTTTATTTTTGAAATTTTTCTACTCTAGTTTTCTTGATTTTAGATGACTAGTTTATCACCTTAAAGAGGTTAGGCAGGAAAACCTAAAGCTCAACAGTGCCTTATATGCTGATTCCATGGAAGTCTTCCTAGTGTTACTCCTCTGCCTCCCCTCCTGATGCTCCAACTCTGTCACATGACCGACTCTGTACTACTCTATGGACCAGCAGCAGGGGTAGAGCAGAGTTGGTGATGCCACAAAGCTAGAGTGGCAGCGTTGGAGGCAGTACCCTGCTGCCCTCTGCAAAGGTAATCATTGGGGCTCTGGAGAACCTGGCTCTACATTAGATTTTAGGTAAATGCCTAAGATAATAAACTTGATTACTGGTGGATTGTTAGAGATGCATAAGGGGGAGTGGGGAGAGAGGGTCTTTGCTGAGTTATTGGAAGTGACCCATAACTTTTCTTGCTCGGGGTCCCAGGGTCACGTAAATGCGCCATGATTGTATTGTAAAATTCTGGCTCAAAGTAAGCCAAATAAAAGGTGATATGATCGTAAACTAGACAATCGCCCAGTCACTGTGATAAATCTGCCTGGCTAAGTTTACACAATCTAACTGGGCCAAAGTCGCTGATTCTGGTGCTGGACAGATCCATGATAAAGCCAAGCCTTACCGATTCTACATTCTGAAATTCAATTATGGTCATGAACAGTATGTCATGGAATATTCCAGAAACATAATACACAAGAGTTAAAGGAGGATGTCCAGAATAACATGATTTGTGGATAAGACAGGGAAGGGGAAAAAAAAACAAAAAAACATGCTCTCCGGTGCTCCGACGTTTCCTACTGCGGTCCGGCCCTACTGCTCCAGAGTCCTGTTTTGGTGTAAGTCGCTGCCATATGTGATCGCTGAGGCCAATCAGTGGTCTAAGGAAAGCACATGGACGTCACAATGATGTTTGTGAGAGACATCCTAGCTCCCTTACTTAGGCTGCTGATTGGCCTCAGCAATCACGTGCAGCACGGACGTCTGCCAAAACAAGACACCGGAGAAGCTGGACCAGACCATGGTGGGAGACACTCAAGACAGGTGAGTAAAAATGGATTATCCTGGACAACCCCCTTTAAAGTATTTGGATTCCATAACACCAGTAAGGATTCCATGTTGACAATCCACCTCTGTGTTATTTATTAAGGAAACCAGATTATTTCTTTTTGGGTTTTTTCTCTTTGATCTTTCCTTTCTTCATCTTGATTTTGATCGGTTTAGTGACTTTGGTCTTCTCCTTTTTCACTTTTTTCACTGCCTTCTTCTTTTTCACTTTTTCCTTCAGGGCTTGTAAGCTTTTCATTTTCACATTTTTCTGCCCCTTTTTAGCTTTCTCATCCTTTTTCTTCCCAGGAACTTTCCTGGACTTCCCCGCTGCTTGCTTGTCGTCTTTTGGCCTCTGGCTGGCTTCCTTTTTCTTCAGGTCTGGTTGCCCAATTTTTTTCTTCTCCTTTAGATGTAGACTTTCCCCAGGTTTTTTGTTTTTCTTCATTGGATTGGACTTCTCAGAATGTTCTCCCTTTTCTGTTGTATTCAGGTTTTCCTTCCTCTTAAGTCCTTTGTCTACTAGGTCCTTAGTTTTGCCTTGGATCAGGCCCTTAATTCTGTTTGGCTTTCTTAGATCTTCACTATGGCTCTCATACTCTGGATCTTCGGTGTCTCTCATTTGTTCTGTGTTTCTCTTGACCGGTGTCTTGAACATACCACCAGGTGACTGTGTATTAAACTTTTTAAAGGTCTGATTTTTATTTTGCACATCGCCATCCTTTTCATCTTCCTCACTTGCTTCTTCCTCACTTTCTTCTAATTCCTCACGATTGTCATCTTTCAACTCTTTCCTTCTTCTATATTTGGTTGATATAGCGGTTTTTACGAAAGAAGCTGACACAAGAAATAGTTGCGGTGAAATGTTTGGTATCTCTATAATTTGCTCATGTCCCATACATGCCCTGTGTCAATGGCCACTCTGCTGATTCTACATGATATCCCAATCCCAAGCTAATATAGACCATCCCATGCAGACTCTTCCCTATACAATCTTGAAGCAGAGACATATTGTAAAGCTACAGGTCCTAATGTAATCTACGTACTTCCGCCTCCCTCTCCGAATTCCAGCCTTGTGTACCCTGCAGCAGAAAACCGAAGCCCGCAGTATGCCATGACAGACACGATTTTGATACAGCAGTATAGCCATGGTTTAAACCTCTGTATTAGAGTAGCAGGTGTCAGCTCAAGTTATGGCCTCTAGTAAGCAATGTGAATGTACCAAATGCATGTTTATTATCTCCCATGTCTGAGTTATATACTACCCAAGAAAATGTTGGACTAAGGGTGCATTCACACTACGGAACGCCAGCGTGTATCACAGCCGTACACGCCGGCGTTACAGCAGGGCTGCCGGACACTTCCCATTCATTTCTATGGGAGCCGGCATGCGAGCGCTCCCCATAGAAATGAATGGACTGCTTTTTTCCATTCATTTCTATGGGGAGCGCTCGCATGCTGGCTCCCATAGAAATGAATGGGAAGTGTCCGGCAGCCCTGCTATAACGCCGGCGTGTACGGCTGTGATACACGCTGGCGTTCCGTAGTGTGAATGCACCCTAATTCTTAGAGGTCTTCCTAACAAGGGATTATCTGACTACATCAGTCTTATGGGAATGAGCGGCAATACCAGACACGGCCCTTTAAGAAAAACTGTATCTTATTACCAGGCTTCATTATGTGCATTGCCAATAAACCAGTCTCCAGATCTTCTAACTGAGGCTTAAAGCATCGTCTTCCAGCCAGCAGATCGTCTTCAATCTCGGCAAATCCTTCCTTATGTCTGCAACTGAATTGTAAGAGTAAAGTTGGAGTCTGTATCGGGATGTTATAAAGTTGCTGCCCATACTGGACTTTCTGCATGAGAAAGCCTATGTCCAGCCTAAGTGATACCTGTGCCTCATTCACTGAAAATCCAGCAGAATCTGTACTGTATCTGTTTTTATTAACTTTTTATAATATTTTTATATACTACACAGAATAGGACAAACAAGACGGTGAATGGGAGGGTCTCTGGGGTAAGAGGAAGCTGTACTGTATTATATTGGGCATACATGCTTACCAGAGCCTCACTAGGATGACATGCACAGACCTATATATTTTACACACCAAAAGCAGATCTTCACGATATGTATACAAAAAATGTTGTTTGTTTTAATAATACTGTACAAAGTTACTCTAAACGGTATTGAACTCACTGCCATATGTAGATGGAAGAGCCACTTAGGGGGCGTTCACACTACCGTCGGTGTCCGACATGTAGTGTCTGCTCCTAGTGTCCGCTCAAAATCTGTCACGGACATTAGGAGCGGACACTAGCTGTGTCCGTGACACCTGTCATTCATCTCAATGGGCATCGGGTGCGTTCTTTTGCACTCCGTGCCCGTCCTTCCCTGTCCACAAGTGAAGATGTCCGACTTCTCAAGCGGACAGAAGAACCCTGCATGCAGGACGGGCACGGAGTGCAAAAGAACGCACCCGATGCCCATTGAGATGAATGACAGGTGTCACGGACACAGCTAGTGTCCGTGACAGATTTGGAGCGGACACTAGGAGCGGACACTACATGTCTGACACCGACGGTAGTGTGAACGCTCCCTTAAATGGTGTAATACAATGCATAATATACAACTTACTAAATGTAAAAGAAAAGCAACAGTCCAAGTCCCAAAGCAGTGAGCATGAAGAACGATCCCGCCACAATGACTTTGGCCAAAGTTGGACGTCCTGAGATCACTGGTCAAAAAAGAAAAAGTCAAGGTAAGAAAAGCGGCAGCATCTAATCCATGGAAAACAGTGCTCCCCTTTAATTCCCTTCGTAAAACTCAGAATGGCTCAGCTAGATGTAATAAAATATAATGTATAGATCTGGCTGCATGCTGCCACCAGTAGGGCATGTGGCTTTATAGTGCTGCCCCTAGTGGTAGCTGCTGTGACCAGCAGGGAAAGATCTGCATCTCTGGTTGCTACAGCTCTGCCTGCCCTGAAATGTCTGCATTCTCTTCTTCACATACCTGCAGATTTATATCTTACTCCATAGCTACATCAGGGCACCGGTCCCAGCAAATATTAGGCATAATGGGAGATTTTTTTTCTAAACCATCATGCCACTTTTCTGACATAGCGGGCCCAAGATGTGGCTCATCATTGGAACACAAAGCAGGCAATTATTGGTTCTGTGTTCTGCTATCCAGTTTTTAAGAAGGTGAGCAAGGAGGGCAGGGGCCAGGATATAACAAATTTACCAGAAAACGGGTTAACCCTTTAGTCTCCAGGAAAGTAGTAACATGGGCCAAATGGAAAACCTGTACCAACTATGGCAACCAAAATATGTGGGTCATATCTAGCCCTTACGGGGCCTAGGTAAGGCTACAAGTCTGCAACCTCTGTGTCCCCAATAGTCTATCTTGTGTATGTGAATCTGTACATCTGCTTGGATTAGAACATCTTCCTGCCTATATGCACCCCTGGATCTACAGGTACGCACCATTACTGTTAGGGTCTCTTTCCCTTTAAATTAAAGGATCAATAGAGCGGAAGCAACTATAAAGATATAACGCTAAAAATCACTAGAAAAATAGACGTACCCGAATTCCAGCATCGCTTGACCAATCTGTGCCCAGGGAAAGATAGTGTAGATCCTATAAAAATAGAGAAACATAAATAGGGGTTGTCTAGGATTAGAAAGACATGGCATCTTTTTCTAGAAATAACGCCTCACCTGTCCATGAGTTGTGTCTGGAATTGCTGCTGAGCTTCATTGATGTGAATGGGACATTCTCCAATACCAGATACAACCAGTGGACAGGGGGCTTTTTCACTCCTGTACTCACCATTTACTTGCAGGGTGGATTCAGGTTTCCCATTATTACCTTTAAAAAAAAAAAAAAAAAAAGGCAGATTTACAGTAAAATGGTATAAATATAGGGGAGTTTTATTATTTCTTCTACCTAAGGCCCCATGGGATATCCTGCAGCAAAAAAGCGCTGCGGGAAAAGTCGCAGTGTTTTCTGAGTAACACGTAGGAATATCTTTAAGAGCCTATTACAATACTGTATAAGTGGCCATTTTCTTGTAGCCTTTGGGCATGTGCAGTCTGCTCTGCCTGAGGCCTAGAAGTCTGAAACCTGCATTGGAAGAAGAGGACGTTGTTGACAAAGATGGAGGCGGCGCTGGAGAGAGTTCTCTCGCAGCAATGGGGACAGCCCCAGTGCTGTGAGAGAACTCATTTGCATACCGACGAAAATGGGATTTCTACCGAATGGCGGCCCGGAGAAGACAGCTAAAAGTATTAAGGCTATTCCTACGTGTCAACGAGAAAAAAATTAGATTTTAATGGTAGAATCCATTTAATCTCCACCCCTTTTCTGATAGGCCTCTCCTCCCCCTTGTCAGTCTAGTCACAGAAAGTCTCTAAAACTGTTAAGGGGGCGTTCACACTACCGTCGGTGTCCGACATGTAGTGTCCGCTCCTAGTGTCTGCTCAAAATCTGTCACGGACACTAGGAGCGGACACTAGATGTGTCCGTGACACCTGTCATTCACCTGAATGGGCATCGGGTGCGTTCTTTTGCACTCCGTGCCCGTCCTTTCCTGTCCGCAAGTGAAGATGTCCGACTTCTCAAGCGGACAGAGGAACCCTGCATGCAGGGTTTTTCTGTCCGCTTGAGAAGTCGGACATCTTCTCTTGCGGACAGGAAAGGACGGGCACGGAGTGCAAAAGAACGCACCCGATGCCCATTAAAGTGAATGACAGGTGTCACGGACACAGCTAGTGTCCGCTCCTAGTGTCCGTGACAGATTTTGAGCGAACACTAGGAGCGGACACTACATGTCGGACACCGACGGTAGTGTGAACGCCCCCTTACAAATGTGGTGTCCGCCAGTTTTTATTACAAATTGTACCAGATTTCTGACACGTTTTTGATACTAAATCTCCCACATAGAACATACTGAGTGTGTGAGGCGTCTAGCCAAAAATAGGAATCACTTTTGGATCTTACAGTGTAGACTAGTCTGTGGGAATTCATTGATGTTTTAATGTCACTTTTTTGGTTTTAAAAAAAAAAAGTCACAAATCTGCAATTTACGCCAGGTTCACACTACTGCTCATGTCTCTGCTTTTCAGGTCTGCTTGGGACCCAAAAACCAGAAATCCTATCCGTTTAAAAAAAGAGGTTACCCATGGAAACTGGTGGACCCCATAGACTGTAATAGCATAGATTTTTTTTGTCTAGGACACCAGGGGACATAAAAGACTTTGTGAACTCCCCCCCACCCCTTTCACTTTTCTGTACCGTGATAGGTTGCTATGGGCAAAAAAGAATTTTATTCTTTTAGACACTTTCATAAATGTGTCCCATTCCCCCCTCCCCACTTTCAATGGCTCCTACTACCAGGATGACCTGACCTTAGAGGTCCTTTGCCCCTCTAATTTCTTCTGCTACCTTCCTGTAGCCTTATATTTAAGTAAAATGACTATAGGAGGATGTCTCGGCGCCTTCCCTGGGGCATAAGAGTATTGTTAGGGTATGTGGCCATTTGCTCGGTTTCACCTGTTGTGTTATTTGCAGGTATTGGAGCACAGACTCGGAGAATAGTCAGGGCGATGGTGATTTCAGCACAGACGGATCTCATTTTTGCTCCTGGTTTTCCTTTATTACTTATTATTATGGCCAGCACATAAATCTCCTCATCCAGTAAAGAACCTGTGATGTCATAATACAGCAGTAATTAAACGCTACAGGTGTAGTTCCACATCCGGCCAGCAGAGGGACTTTTGTCCTTCGCCTCTATTATCCTGCATGCTGGAGTCACGTGATTTCACGTCATCAGTGTTTGCTCGTCACATCACCCGGAAGTCATCAGCTTCTTTCTGCCATGTTGGTAGAGGACAATGCTGCGGTCAGTGAGGGCCGTGTGCTGCCTCCGCTCAGGCCGGTGTATGAGTCAGGCATCCAGTGGAGGTCCCAGTAGGGAGCAGCGCTTTATGGTGAGTGGATTAGTGTTTACAGTGCTGTTTATGAGCTGCAGTACACAAATGTCTCAGCCATATTTGTATGGGAAGGTGTCCCCTGTGTGATGGAGGTGGACAGCCTACAGATCTGTTACCAGAGAACACATGGATCCTTCTATGTCATGTAACTTATAGTGATGAGCTTGTAGTATTCAATAGAATACCTCGCCGGCATAGGAATGCTTGTAATCGGCCAAACACCAAGGAGTTAAACGCATCGAATATTTGAAATTAAATCGCGCTTGTCAGTGGCCGGAAGGAATAGTCGCCATATTGTGTGGTCACCACAATAATGATGTCCTATAGCTACCGATACAATATTTTAATTTAGAAAATCTTGAAGTGACAGATGGTGATAAGGTGTATAACCATTGTTCTCTGTTGTCTCCCATGGCTAGGTGGTTGGACTTGGCAATCATGGCATGTCTGGCACTAGGCACAGTGTGGGCATGACAGCCATTAACCAGCTAGCACGAAGGCTCAATGTCGCTGACCAGTGGAAGACAGACAGACGGACAGGAGCGGATCTGGTCAGTGCCCAGCTTCATGGCGTTCATCTGGTCCTTATAAAACCACGACAGTTTATGAATGTGAATGGGACCAGTGTAGCCAATGCTGGTGAGGAGGGGGTAACATCACTGCATGTACAGGGTATTGGTCACTGGAATAGCGGGTCTATTAATGTGAGTTTTTATAATGCAATAGTGTCCCCATAACACAGCTACCCTGCTATAGTGTGTCCTAGCAGAGCCAGCCAGCAGCAGTACCTCTATATCATAACCAGCTTGCAACAGTGTCCCCATAACACAGCCAGCCTGCGCTATTGTCCCCATAACACAGTTACCCTGTTACAGTGTCTTAATAGCAGAGCGAGCCCGCAGCAGTGGCTCCATAACTAAACCAGCCCACAACTATGCCACTTTGGGCATGCATGGCACACATTTAGGATGTATATATCTGAGGCTTCAGACTGTGCTTCAGTTTCAGACAGGTACTTCCTCTTCTTAGGCTGCTACTGTTACAAGGACACTACTGCAAACTGATTTTATTATGGGATACAATGCATAATTTCACCATTGCAGCTAAATGTTATGGAGAAACTTGCTGGCTGCCTCTGTTATGGGGTAAATTGGTATATCCCGCTCTCTCACAGGTATATGGGATGGCTCTGTTATGGGGTAAATTGGTATATCCTGCTCTCTCACAGGTATATGGGATGGCTCTGATATGGGGTAAATAGGTATATCCTGCTCTCTCACAGGTATATGGGATGGCTCTGTTATGGGGTAAATAGGTATATCCTGCTCTCTCACAGGTATATGGGATGGCTCTGTTATGGGGTAAATAGGTATATCCTGCTCTCTCACAGGTATATGGTTATATTGGGTGGCTCTGTTATGGGGTAAATTGGTATATCCCGCTCTCTCACAGGTATATGGGATGGCTCTGTTATGGGGTAAATAGGTATATCCTGCTCTCTCACAGGTATATGGGGTGGCTCTGTTATGGGGTAAATAGGTAAATCCTGCTCTCTCGCAGGTATATGGTTATATTGGGTGGCTCTGTTATGGGGTAAATTGGTATATCCTGCTCTCTCACAGGTATATGGTTATATTAGGTGGCTCTATTGATTAGCAAGTGACTGATTTTGATCAGGTAAACCAGACCTTTCTCCTGTAGTATTTGTAGCAAGGACAATGTAGTATTACATGGCAGCCATTCAGATGACACACTGTCCTGTAATACACAGAGGGCTATTGATCACCTTGCAGGTTTGCATGTTATTGTTACTTGTGGGAATAAGAGATGACATGACTGTCACTATGTGAATAGTTCAAAGATTATTAAAATTAGTCTGACGTGGATTATCATTTATTTTCTTGTTCAGCTGGAAAGTTCCGCTTGACCCCTGAAAATATCTATCTGTTGCATGATGAGCTGGATAAACCTCTAGGGAAGGTGACTCTGAAACTTGGTGGAAGTGCAAGGTCAGTGGCGTAACTACCGTGGTAGCAGGGGTAGCGGCTGCCACAGGGCCCGGGACATTAGGGGGCCTGGCGACAGCCGCTATCCCTGCGGTTTTTTTTTCTTAACAGGCTGTTATCGGCTGGAGTCCAGCCAGTAACAGGATAGCTCCCTGTATGTCCCGCATTTATACAGCTGTCTCGCGCAGCTCACTGTGGAGTTTTTACTTATTAAAAAACTTTCCCCCGCTCTTATAACAGACAAAATGTTGTAACTGCGATAAGAGCGGAGGAAGCTTGTAGGACCTGTAGCTGAAGGACCTTTGTGTGATGTCAGCTGTCACATGACTAGGTGCGCGTGTCTTTATAGCCAGTGCAGTCCTGGAAGAGATGAAGAGAAGGAGAGATGTGGTGCTAGGTACTGAAGGGGAGGGGTCATGTGAGATGCAGGATGGAGAGTGTGTGTCTGTGTGAGTGTGTATGTGTGGTGTGGAGCAATTGAGGAGCAACAGTAAACTAGAGGCAGAGATGGAGGGGTACATTATACTGGGGGCAAAGATGGAGGGGAGGACATGAAAATGAGGGTAGAGATGAGTGGTGTATGAAACTGGGGGCAGATGGAGGGAGGACATGAAAATAGGGGTAGAGATGAGGAGTGCATGAAACTGGGGGTAGATGGAGGGAGGGCATGAAATGTCATGTGACATCCGTGCGTTATTAAAGATGGCCAACACCACCAAAGACTGCAGCGGAGCCGGAGACAGGTAAGTAACTTTTTTTTTTAATGTATGTATCTCCTCTGGGTCTCCAATTATTATACTCTGGGGTCTTCAGTGTCAGTCAGGAAGGAGGGGGCCCCGCCATTCCTAGTTACGCCACTGTGCAAGGTGACTAAGAACAAAACACTGATGAACTATGAACAGTTTGCAGATGACAACTTTAAAGGAGATCTCTCAAGTCTGTATCTGAGGGTAGAATAGGATGGCGGGGGAGACGCTGAGCACTGGGATATATACAATTCTATGATATAATTCAGTACTTGCATGTATGCTGTGAGGATTTCTGGAGAAAGCCTGAATATTACTTGCCCCGCCTTTGATTGTAAATCGCAGAGTGGGCGGAGCAAGCTGGACTCGCTGATTTCTCCATAAATCCTTCCAGGCTTTTACAGGAATACCAAATTACATCCTAGAAAACTATATATCTCAAGCTCAACATCTTCCCCCATATCCACTAGTGCACTCTTATAGAGACCTGACAGATCTGCTTTAATGAAACAGAAACTAAAGTTTGCAGCATTTTATTACAATATTAAAATGTAACTTTTATTTCACTGTTAAAAGAGTAAAGAGTGCTCACAGCCCACTTGTGTGATTATGTAACTGAAAGTATCAGACACACCTAGTCCATTAACAAAAGACCACAGACCCTACCCCTTGTGTAGAAGAAATCTAAAAGCTCCAGAGTATAATGATACTTCTCCAGAGTGAAATATTAAACACTAAATGCCTAAACCCGCTACAATGACCCATATCCGCCCCAGAGACTGATTCAGACCAAATCTATCATGCCCTGTGCTGGCTCATATCTATCCCGGTTAGTATTCCTCAACGCGTTTCACCATTTGATTTGGATCGTCAGGAGGACAGTAGTTTTCGGTAGATACAGGATGATGTGCGGTTATATAATATCAGTCACTTGTTATGAAGGAATGGCGGATAACAGAAAACAACAACTCTATATGTCCCTAACATACAAATGTTATAATATGCTGACCTCAGCTGTCTGTGTTTTTCTAGGGGCCACAATGGTGTCCGTTCCTGCATGGACCACCTGAAATCCGATGTAAGTTGTACAGTAGATGCCTTCTTCGGTGTGCTCACCATTACTTACTTGGCTTCAGTACTATTTATGTTGTCCTGTTTTCTTGGCAGACGATGATCAGACTCTTGATTGGTATTGGACGCCCAGCGGACAAGTCTTCAGTGACCACATATGTGCTTGGACGCTTTACCAAGAATGAGCAGGAGATGCTGTCTCCAGTTCTGGAGAAGGGTCTGGACTTGTTACTTGGACATATTCAGAAAAGAACTCAGGCCATGACTACTATAGCAAAAACTGGGCCAGTGGAAAACAGGGTATGAAGGGAGCTACCCTATAGAATCAATCATAGACGTTCAGCGGGAGAGGCCGGCCGAGGTCTAGCACCCCGTGTGGTGAACTATCAGGTATCATCTGCATTTGTGGATTTGCCATCTCTGGACACAGGATTTGTACTCTGTAATGGAGGAGGACATGTCAGATTTGTTGTCCAGTTGCACATTATAAGGATTTCTCCTGCAATACACATTGATCTGGCTTCAGTGCATAAAGATGGAAAACCTCTTTAAATCACAATCACTCCTTATACTATACACTTATATAATATTACAGGTTATGGAAATATGGGTGCAGCCATATTTAGGTGTTAGTACATCAAATGGTTAAAGGAATACTCCTGGTAAAACCTTGTTATACCCAGTGCCGGACCTGAAGGGGCGGAGTACGACACCAGAAGTCTGTCTTTGGTGTTCTTGAAATTCCAGTATCATGTCCTGCACTAGGAATAACACAGTAGATCAATTTTGCCCGGAGTGTTTCTTTAATCATAAGAATCTTCACAATTCTATTTCTGGATAAATGTGAATTTTAAATGAAAACATTTTACAGATATTTCTTGGTGTTTTGTCTTTCTCTGGTTCACTATTGTCTTAGAGTTACATGCCATAGGCATGTGTCCCCCTCCTGTAATATACCATCACTCAAGGAAGATGACATGGAGTGGGGAAAAGATGGTTAATGACTCCTATGAGTGGGCGCTTTAAGTATGCGAAAGACCCCGTTCATTCTTTATTCTAGTTATTTACAGCCTGTACGTTCTATTGTATTTAGATGCAGTTTCATTTAGCCATCAGTAAGCCATTGCCAGTCGATGTTGAGGAGATTCCTGGTAACGGTTTTTGTTTCGGTAGTTTTCCATCTTGGTTTAGGGTCATCAGGTCCTGAAAGTACAAGAGGAAAGGTATAGGACATATAGAATGCATGAATAGAGGGTGCAAATACATTCCTGACCCCCTAGTGGAGACTTACCTTTGCTAGGGCAGGGTTTGCTTGTACTGGACCAAGCTTTGTGGTTCTGGACAACATCCCGATCTTGCTGAGTATGGCATTGGAGACGTCTTGTCTTGGCACCAGCCCCAGATCTCCCATGCGATAATGTGGGATAACACCAGGGCCTTTCAGGGTAGGGGAGACTGACTGCCTGGAGAGGAAATCACACTAATTCAGCTGTATATTTAAGGAGTTTTCCAGGACATTAATACTGATCACCTATCCATAGGACCGGTCATCAATATCTGATCATGGGATCAGACACCTAGACCAGACATCCTCCATATGAATGAAGTGGTAATCATGCGTGCACTGCCCCTCCATTCAATTCTATGAGACTACTAAATATCATCAACACTGCTTCTTTTCATCAGTCTGTTAGAACTGACCCTCAACAATTGGGCCACTACGGATCAGACACTTATTCCTCCTGCAGTGGGTAAAGAGATAAGTTCAATTCATTGTACCAGCCCTTTAAGTGCCCAATTAATGGGTTCTCTGCTTTGGACAATCATATTGTTAAAAGGGTCCCCTGTGGAGAAACTATTCACAAGGACTCCCAGTGATCAGCTGAAGCCTTTGCCAGAACCCCGCTGCATATGTTCAATTTCTCTGCAGTGCCACCACTGGAAGAATGAAGCTTTACTACGGTAAGTTTTCACTGAATTCAATGGTTGTGTACTGTATATGGATGGACTCCAAAGTGAGAGACATACTTTATAGCTGGAGCAACATACCCCAAGTTAAAGCATATAATTTCTTAATAATCTTCATGTACCTTTTGGGTGGTGTATAATGATCCTCCTCATAGTGAGTATCTCTGCTCTGGAATTCATGTAAGGCCGGTCCCAGACCTAGAGCGGCTGCACTGTTCAGTAGCACCAGGAGGTTGTGCAGCATCTGGTTCCGTCTTGCTAGGAATTCAATGTCTTTATCGTCTTCCTTGTCACTTGACTTCTCCTGCACATACACAGACAACTTCAGTGTGTACATATGTGTATACTGGCATTATATGCTCACAGTTGTCAGACAAATACCACATAGTCCATTAGAATACAGAATTGCTCTTGAGAATGGTTATAATGGCTATATATTTTTCCAAAAACCGCTCAGACCCCAAACAAGTATATAGAAAAGGAATGGAAAAACACTTTAGTTGGCTGCTACGGATAAATCCCCGACTGAAGAGGATGAGATATGTAGCAATGGTAAATAAAAACTTTCCAGCGCCAAAAAATATTTAAATAAAACTTGACTTTTACTTCATACAACTAAAATTGTAAATACAATGGATCCATATGAAATACAAATAAGAATAGCTTACGCGTTTCGGGGCTTACGAAACATGCCCCTTACTCATAGCCTGCTACTCAAAAAATGAAAGCATCTTAAATAATCAGATAGCTCCACCCACATGTGGGCTGAATTCCAACCAACATATACTGAAAGGATACAAAAACCCAGGTATTGCCATACCACAAGTAAAGCATTTTAGACAAGGCATTGATTAATAATGAACAAACAATGATCCATGAAAAGGGAATATATTAGACTTACCCAAACTATGCGAAAAAATGTGTGCAGCATGAAACTAGACATTCGGATATAGAGATGCACATTCAATGTAACTACGTGCCTACGTCATGTGGTGCGTACTGAAGATCACGTGATGGCAAATCACATGACGAATCATATGATGTATCTCGGCACGGACTCCCATGTAGACTCAAATGGATTCGAGCCAAATCCAATGCAACATGAGACATATGTTAATAAATTAAAGTCAAATCCTGTTTAATGTTTAAACCTACAGGTACCCTGGTATTCAGCTTCCAGATCCAGAAGGCTTCCTGTTTGAGTAGAAGCTTTCTTCGATCACCACCTCTCTTCGGCGCTGAAATATGTTGAATTGCATAAAAAGCAAAAGATGAGGTATCCCCCTTATGGTGAGAAATGAAATGACGTGATACATTTGACATATTGTCAGATTGTGATTTTGAACAATCCGCCAAATGTTCAGATATTCTAATTTTAACTTGGCGGATTGTGCACCCAACATAAATAAATTATTTATGTTGGGTGCACAATCCGCCAAGTTAAAATTAGAATATCTGAACATTTGGCGGATTGTTCAAAATCACAATCTGACAATATGTCAAATGTATCACGTCATTTCATTTCTCACCATAAGGGGGATACCTCATCTTTTGCTTTTTATGCAATTCAACATATTTCAGCGCCGAAGAGAGGTGGTGATCGAAGAAAGCTTCTACTCAAACAGGAAGCCTTCTGGATCTGGAAGCTGAATACCAGGGTACCTGTAGGTTTAAACATTAAACAGGATTTGACTTTAATTTATTAACATATGTCTCATGTTGCATTGGATTTGGCTCGAATCCATTTGAGTCTACATGGGAGTCCGTGCCGAGATACATCATATGATTCGTCATGTGATTTGCCATCACGTGATCTTCAGTACGCACCACATGACGTAGGCACGTAGTTACATTGAATGTGCATCTCTATATCCGAATGTCTAGTTTCATGCTGCACACATTTTTTCGCATAGTTTGGGTAAGTCTAATATATTCCCTTTTCATGGATCATTGTTTGTTCATTATTAATCAATGCCTTGTCTAAAATGCTTTACTTGTGGTATGGCAATACCTGGGTTTTTGTATCCTTTCAGTATATGTTGGTTGGAATTCAGCCCACATGTGGGTGGAGCTATCTGATTATTTAAGATGCTTTCATTTTTTGAGTAGCAGGCTATGAGTAAGGGGCATGTTTCGTAAGCCCCGAAACGCGTAAGCTATTCTTATTTGTATTTCATATGGATCCATTGTATTTACAATTTTAGTTGTATGAAGTAAAAGTCAAGTTTTATTTAAATATTTTTTGGCGCTGGAAAGTTTTTATTTACCATTGTTATAATGGCTATATCTGCCTTACATAGTGCACATTAAAATAGTTGGGCATGTGTGTAATATGTAGGTGCCCTGAGACCACTAAAGGTCTCACCAATAGCAATCTCAAACGAGGACCACCTCTATAACATCCATGTGCCCTAATTGGTCTGCCTTCTACCCCACAACCCTTCTGCTCTACTCACTGACATGGTGTAATATTGATAGAACCAGAGAGCAGTCCTGAGGAATCTGATCTCCTTGAGCCTGCTCTTTCTTACTACCCACACCACTCACAAATTATAAAGGTGTATTCACACAGTGTGGTTGAGTCCTACAATTACTGCACAGCTGAAACCCACGTTTGCCACATTTCCATAGACTGCAGTAAAGCTGTCCATCTTTTCACATATGGCAAAAACTACAGCACAGCCACTACATGTGAATGCACGCTGAAGGGTCAGTATCATTGAAGTGTCAGAAGTATTGATCAGTAGCCCATAAAAGGGTAACCCTGCCTCTCACAGGTCAAAAGGAGTCCAGTGATGGGTAGAGGTCTCGCCACGTGAACCTCCATTGAACATCTGATATGTCATTGTTTACCACACCACTATCACTCTGTGTGAACTCAGCCTTATAATGTTTCCAATGATGTCTGGTGAAGTTTCATACCATGAGCATGTCCTTCAGAGAAGATGCTGCCTGACTTAAGACTTTCTCCACGGATTGCCTCTTCTTCACCTCGTCTTCTAGCTCTCTGTTTGCTTTGTTCATCCCTGACATCAGTCTCTGCACCTCTTCGTCTAGGAATGTAATTCTCTGCCTAAAGAAAATATATTCCCTATTACCTTTCTCTCGTGTAATACTACTTAGGGGCAGAATGCCCTGTCAGACAATAATCCACTTCCATTACCCCATCCTCTTTTTTACTGGTCGTGAGTTACCAGGGTCAGATGGAAGGAAGTAACACATGACCAGTATCAGACTGCACAAAGGGATGATTTTTAGTCTGTAAACATGGAGACACACAGATTGACATAGGAGCTGTATTACAGCAATACAAAAAACACACTTTTATTGCTGCAGATTAGCATTTTCATGGGCCTCACCTAAGTGCTTGTGCTTCCTCTTGAAGAGACTGATGCTCCGTGTGCAGATGATGCAGCTCCTGCTCCGTCTGGACAGCTAGGTCTAGCATTTCCTGCTGCTGCTGACATTTTTCGGTCAGCATACGGATCACCTGTCACACGGATATAACAGACTCATTAGTATAAGATCCATCTGGGTGTCAGATGGCTGCCTCTGTGTGCTGCTGCATCTTTCCACATCGAATGTCAGAACATGCATGCCCCCTTAAACCCACTGCTGAATGTCTCAGCTGCTACAGCTATCTATGCATGGTAAAAATGATCATAGTATTATAGTCCTTAACCCCTGTATATCTAGGACATGAGTCAGGTGTTGGGATAATACTGTCCCACATCATAAAGGCTGCCATTTTCCCTTTTTTGTATTGTACTACCATTTTGCATTGAGTTTTGGCCTTTTGGAGGGGCAGTTTCCAGCCTCCTAATTCACAGAAGCAACTTGTGCCGCATATATCATTGAGTTATTGATATCTGCCGTGTCCCTTCTTCCAGCTGACCCAGCTATAGACAGAATCCCTCCAGGCAAAGCTGGGAATTTGCATTAAAAAGCATCAGAATTCTGGTTAAATTGAATCAAAATAAATTGGTGTGCTTGCCAAGTGTATTACACTCTTTCTGTATCCTAGTGTGATATGTTATGATTCTGAGAAAACCTGGAGAGTTTCTGCACATACACGGCAACTCTTTCCCCTCCCCTTCTACTAAGAATGGGGCACTGTGTTTCTATGGGGTTGATGGAGTTCCCATTGTTTGGACCACTATACTGTAAAAGTCACTGACCATTAAACCTCCCAGGAGATCCGGTGGGTAGTTTACCTTCTGGTTGCTGAGGTTGTTTTTCACAAACTCCTTCTCATTGTCCTCCAGCATCTCCAGCTGTTTCCTCAGCTCCGATTCCTGTTCCTTCAGCTGATCGTTCTCATCGATGAGCTCTAAGCTCTTCTCTGACATTTTGGCAAGCTGGGAACTGATGGCTGCATTCTCCCGGATTGCACGCTTTGTGGTCTCCGCCATCTGATCATTGGATACTCTGCGGAATTCAGCTGCTACGGTGTTGACCTTCTGCACCATCTCTTTCTTCAACCTGAGGAGATAGCTGTAACAGGCCATGCATCCCAAACGTTCTTACTGAATACCGATGTGCCTAACATCAAGGGCGTTAGAGGGTTTTTCCACTATTTGGCATCTATTTTTCAAATAATTTTAAGATCATGTTATTCTCTTCTGCTGATGTTGGCAGAAAGAAGGGTCAGGCATGTTGGATTTGACTTTGCCCAAGCCTTTCATGAGACATAAGAAGCCAATGAGGGGAGACCCACACACTTATATGTTGTACAATTTCTTTTACTCCCTGATTGGTACTGAGCTGTTTAGTTGGGGCAATTTCACCCACAGTGTTAGGAAATCTGACTGATGCCATGGTACACTTTACTTGTATTCTTAGCTTGGCATGCATTGAAGCCTACCACGTAAGGATGAACAATACCCCTTGTTACAGAGCACTGACCTGTCCTTGTCCAGCACTGCCTTCTTCTCCAACTTGTACATCATGTCTTTGTGTTCTTCCTCCTGTTTTCTTAACTTCTCCTCTAATGCAGCAAACTTGGCCATCAGGCCCTCCTTCTGCACCCTGAATTCTTCCAAGGAGGCCAGTTTACCCGCTGGCAATAAGGGAAACAGTAGGTCAATTAAATCAGACCCAGGGGAACATTTACCTAGGCCACTGTAGTCATTTGTGGCACCGATGCACTGACAAAAATTGCTAAAATACACTTGGCAGGTAGGTATGTATATTGAAGGGAGTATGACTACAGGATCAGACTACACAGGGTTTGTAGTCTGTTACTCTGGAGATGTACACTATCTGTAATGTTGGAGAGCTGTAATGGAGAGCTGCTATGAAGGGCTGTCTCCCATTAGTGAGGCTCATTCATATGCCTGGCGGCCATGTAATACTGTACTAAATTTCTATTTCAGTGAGATATCTGACTGGGCGTAGTTTTCCCTGCCAAAATTAGCTCTTTTCCAGGAATGCCAGCAGTAGGCCTCAGGGTAACCGAGACCATATTGTGAAATGTAACAACCCTTTTAAGAGTAAAGCTGAAAAAAAATAACCTGATGCAGTTATACCCAATAAATTTGTTGGCTACAAAAGAGCTTGCCACCTGTACCCTTGTTCTTTGTGATCCTTTTTTGTGAATGTCTGTTTGGTACCCAGGCATTACCTAACAGCATGTTCTCTGACGTGACTCTGTCCTTGGTCTCCTGGAACTCATGCCTCATCTGTGCCAGCTGCGTCTCATACGCATCCTTCTCCGCATCCTTGGCCTGCTGCAGCCCGGCCAGCTGGTCATTGAGGTCGGCTATTTCATCGATGCGCTGGTTCAGGGTGCGCTTGAGAAATGACACAATCTCCTTCTTGTCACTAGAAAGCTGGTCAAACTGCGCCTGGAAAAAGCTCTCCTTGGCACAGATTTCATCCCATTTCTTTTGGTATCTGAAGGGAAAATTGAGACAGTCAATACATTTCACAAATATGAATCTCATGTCCATATCTCTCTATATTATAAAAATGAATTCTTGTCTGTCTGTCTGTCTGTTCTCTAATGCGAACCAAACGACTGGACCGATCTTCACCAAATTTGGTACAGAGATACTTCAGCTATCCGGGAAGGTTTAAGATGAGACTCCAACTCGCTCGGACGTACCGTTGCTGAGATACAGCATTCCAAACACACTGCCCCCCCCCCCCCCCCCTCCTCAGCCAATACAAACCTGCAAGTCTTTCACTCATATTCCAACTGCAATACACACGGTCACTCCACATGCACAATACAACACTGATATCCAAACTGAGATACACACATCAGAGGATTAGATACACAAATCAGCACACAGTATCACACGCCACAGGATTAGATACACGGGTCTGCACACAGTCCCACACACCAGAGGATTAAATACGCACTTCTGCACACAGTTCCACACACTGAAGGATTTGATACGTGCGTCTGCACAGAGTACCACATGCCGAAGGATTAGATACAGGCGTCTACACACAGTTCCACACTCCAGAGGATTAGATACGCATGTCTACACACAGTACCACACGGGGAGGAATAGATACGCACATCTGCACACAGTACCACATGCCGGGGGATTGGATACGCACGTCTACACACAGTTCCACACGCCGTAGGATTAGATACGCGCCTCTTCACACAATACCACACGGGAGGATTAGATACACGTGTCTTCACACAGTACCACATGCCGTAGGATTAGATACGCGCATCTACACACAGTTCCACACTCCAGAGGATTAGATACGCGCGTCTGCACACATTTGTACACGCCATAGGATTAGATACACACGTCTGCACAAAGTACCACATGCAGTAGGATTAGATACACGCGTCTACACACAGTTCCACACTCCAGAGGATTAGATACACGCGTCTGCACACAGTCCCACATGCCATAGGATTAGATACGCGCGTCTACACACAGTCCCACATGCCATAGGATTAGATACACGCGTCTGCACACAGTACCACATGCCGTAGGATTAGATACGCACATCTACACGTAGTACCACACTCCAGAGGATTAGATACGCGCGTCTGCACACAGTCCCACATGCCGTAGGATTAGATACGCGCGTCTACACACAGTACCACATGCCGTAGGATTAGATACGCGTGTCTGCACACAGTACCACATGCCGTAGGATTAGATACAGGTGTCTACACACAGTTCCACACTCCAGAGGATTAGATACGCGCGTCTGCACACAGTTGTACACGCCATAGGATTAGATCAGGGGTAGGGAACGTACAGCTCTCCAGCTGTTGCAAAACTACAACTCCCAGCATGCATACTGGCTCTGGTGTTCTGGGAACTCCCATGGAAGTGAATGGAGCATGCTGGGAGTTGTTTCACAGCAGCTGGAGAGCCAAAGGTTCCCTACCCCTGGATTAGATAAACGTGTCTGCACACAGTACCACATGCAGTAGGATTAGATACGCACGACTACACATAGTTCCACACGGCGAAGGATTAGATACGCGCCTCTTCACACAATACCACACAGGGGAGGATTAGATACACGTGTCTTCACACAGTTGTACATGCCATAGGATTAGTTACACACGTCTGCACACAGTACCACATTCCGTAGGATTAGATACGCGCGTCTACACACAGTTCCACACTCCAGAGGATTAGATACGCGCACCTGCACACATTTGTACACGCCATAGGATTAGATACACACGTCTGCACAGAGTACCACATGCCGTTGGATTAGATACACGCGTCTACAAACAGTTCCACACTCCAGAGGATTAGATACACGCGTCTGCACACAGTACCACATGCCGTAGGATTAGATACGCGCGTCTACACACAGTTCCACACTCCAGAGGATTAGATACGCACGTCTGCACACAGTTGTACACGCCACAGGATTAGATACGCGTGTCTACACATAGTTCCACACGCTGAAGGATTAGATACGCACCTCTTCACACAATACCACACAGGGGAGGATTAGATACGTGTGTGTGCACACAGTACCACACTTTGGAGGATTAGATACATGCCTCTGCACACAGTACTACAAGCCAGAGAATTAGATACGCGTCTCAGCACACAATATCACACGGGGGAGGATTATATACGCACGTCTGCACACAGTACCACATGCTGTAGGATTAGATACGCGCGTATACACACAGTTCCACACGCCGTAGGATTAGATACGCGCCTCTTCACACAATACCACACAGGGGAGGTTTAGATACACGTGTCTTCACACAGTTGTACACGCCGTAGGATTAGATACGCGTGTCTGCACACAGTACCACATGCCGTAGGATTAGATACGTGCGTCTACACACAGTTCCACACGCCGTAGGATTAGATACGCGCCTCTTCACACAATACCACACAGGTGAGGATTAAATACGCGCGTCTGCACACAGTACCACACGCCAGAGTATTAGATAAGCGCGTCTGCACACAGTACCAAATTCCGTAGGATTAGATACGCGCGTCTGCACACAGTACCACACCAACAAGGATTGGACACTTGCATCTAAACACAGTACTACACAGGGAAGGATTAGATACAGCTTTACTCCAGGTATCCATAACAACTGATCACAGGTTTTTCACTGACATCCAAAATGAGATCCACATAATCACATGACGCTTATGGACATACACACAAACCACATACAAGATACACCAGTGCAAAACTGGACAATTCTTATGGGGCCACTACACAAACATAAAATGTAATATACCCGTGCGAAGCCGGGTCCTCCCTCTAGTACTGTATATATGTAGATATAGACAATAGAAGACGGCATTCTCAGGATGCCCAGTTTTTATCTAGCAATGCCATTTTGACCACTGCAAGAGTGCTTTAAAAGGGGTTTTCTGCGGCGTATTGGTGACCCATCCTGGGTCAGGTCATCAATATATATGTTTGACACCCTGAACCCGTACAGATCAGCTGGGTTAAGAGGTGCAATCTCTTCACTTATTACACAGAACAGCGCCATACATATTATAGAGGTTGTACTTGCATGGGACTGAGCAGCTGCTGTACCTTGTGACCAATGAACATGAAGTCATTGGCTCAGCGAAGAGGCCACAATGATTGTGAGTGCCGCAGCCTCTTCAAACAGCTAAGGATAGATCAACTATGTTATAATCCTGGACAACCCCAAGTAGTGTTCCAACCTAATACACCTGTCATGATCTACTGGTTATATGTTAGGTTGTGGGGGGGGGCACTCTCTAAAGACCACCCCTTGAGCCCGTGACAATGCTGCTGCTATGACACTATTGTGTCTTGACTGATTCCATCACTGCCATGTAGAATGAATTGAGTAGCAGCTCCGAACTGATGCCCTGCTGCACCTGTGGAGGACCCCTATGATCTGACATCACGTGGTGGTAAATATTTTTGGCTGGTATACCCCTTTAAGAGTGCTATACTTAAAGAAGTAGTCCCATCTTATAAAGTGATGCACAGGCCAGCTCTATGACTGGAGGAGGTCTGAGCTCTGGGCCCGGCATCAGTCCTGAGAATGAAGCAGCTACAGCTCCTTTTCCCTGCATGGTGGCGCCACCCAGGGCACTGCAACTGGCCCTATTCATTTGGATGTAAATGTGCCAAAGTTCCCTGCACAGCCAGGAGTGCCGCAATACAAGGACAAAAAGAAATCTAGCCCTGCGCCCCCTTTCATTCTCAGGATTGATGGAGAGGGGTCTCACAAATCAGACCCCCCCCCCCCCCCCCATCATAATGTGATGTCATATCTGAGTAATCATGATGTCTATGGGCTGGTGAATTTTATATACTGTTATAACTGTATAAATAATAAAGTTATAAATAAAGTTATACAAAAAAAATTAAAAATGAACAAACCAGGGCCTGGTAGTATCGTTTGTTTCAAGTAACTTTATTTATAAAGAGTATATAAGGAGTACACAGCAGCTGCTTCAGTGCTGGGACATGTAGTACCCCACATGCTGTGCTCACCTCTCCAGGCGGCCCTCCAGGTCCCGGATCTGCAGCTCGTAGTGCTCCTTGCTCTCCTCAGACACGGGTTCCGCCTTGGGCCTGTCCGCCGGTTTCTCCTTCTTACCGGAGGCGCTTCCTTTCCCCTTCTTCTTCTTGGGCGGCATCTTGACTTTCCGGGAGATCAGAGGCGCTGTCACCAAGTGCGGCGTCCTGTTGCTAAGCAACCACGACGGCCTGTCCCACCTCCCACTACACGCCCATTGGGAGGGAGCGCCTCATAGCCACACCCACTCAGTAGTCTCGCTCACACGTGGGCGTGTCCTAACGCTACAGAATGCCAGGCTGGCAGCGGGACACGTGGGTTCGATTCCCCTGGTGAAATCCTAAAAATTGTGACTAATACGTCTGAAATTCTAGCTGTATCTGCACAGCAGTGACGTATCCAGCCTGATTGTACAGAATGTATGATCATAGTGCGATATGTAAGGCAAGGACATGTTCACATGGTGCGTTTTTGATGCAGATTTTTGGGACGTTTTCCTATCTGATAACAAAATACAGCTAAGGCTGTGGAAAAAAGCACAAAGGAAAATTTGCTTTGTATTTTTGTCTACCCTGTATAAAAATTTTTTCGGAAAACCAAGTGATTTTGTAGGTAAAATGAACATGTTCCGTTGTTTTCCCAGAATGTGAGGATATAATGAAGGCTAAGGCCACACCTTCAGAGTTTGCAGCAGGTCAGAAACTGAGAGAATCGCCATGGTCACCCCGCTGTGTATTATAGTAGCAGGAAAGTGAAAGGGATTTCCAGCATCTTCATCTGCAGGTTTTGAACCCCCAACAGGTCAATTTCTTGCTGTGGGTTTGGCGCATTTTTTTAACCTTTGCAATACACAGGGGCGGACTTGTCACTTCAGGGACATTATACTCCCTCTTTACTTGAACTATTCCCATTTGCAGGTAAAAAAATTTTTTTTAAAAAAAATCACCCTATACACAGTATCATTCCCATTTTTATCCCCACCCCCAGTCTATTACCCCAGTTTTTGTTTTTTTTGTTCCCCCACAGTATATTGCCCCCTTTTTTATTATTCCAACAGGTAGTGGCCAATATTTTACTAACCCGTCCTTCCTTCTGTCCAGACCCCCTCCACTTTGGCCTCCATAGGGAACCCCACATTACATCGGTCACCCCCCTAAAGACTATTTGATGCATTTCTGCAATGTGTGGCCTCAGTCTGTGGGAGCTTGTGCTTCATTGAATTAAAAGGGGCTGATCTGCAATACCAGGCTTGACCTGTGATCATGTGTGGCGCTGTTTTGTTTGCCTCCCCTACCTGTGTCAGCAGACGCGGCGCTCAAGTCCACCTTGTTATATATAACCGCATGGCTCTTCATCGGTTCTTCCTTGGCATGGTCTCCCAATTAGTAAATCTCTCCCTACAGCACATGCCATATCTACAGCCAAGCACAGCTCTGGAGGAATGGAATGCGTCCAGATTTATGATCTGCTTTAATTAGTACATAATTAATGTAAACCATAATTAACGGTCGTCACAGCGGGTCCGTTCCTAGGCAATGTGCCTGATAGCAAGAAACATACAACCTCAGCACAATTGTTTTCACTTTTAACTTCTTGACATTTTGACTTTCACAAAAGAATAATCTGCCATTAATATTTCTATAGAATAGCGCCACCCTTGTTCAGTGGCTGTGACTGGTACTGCCGTCTATGAAAAGAATAGACCAAACCTTAGAAAACAATGATAAAAGCGATTGATGAAGCAAAGCCAAGTGCTCAGCTATCCCTTGCAGCTCCACAATGTAGCGTGCATGCGTGACCATTGACCCATTTAACTGGGGTTCCAGTGGTGAGACCCCCACCAATCATACATCCCATGGAGAATATTTTTTATCACTGTGGTCTAGTACCGGAATCAAGAGTCAGATTATCAGATATTCTGCATTATTAGATTTCAGATTAAAGGAATTTACCATAGTAATAGATTTTCTGTTAATATTTTATTTTGGAATTGTAAATTTTATATAAATTATAATCCAGAATATTTCATAATTTGGCACCTATTCTTTTGCATTGATGCTGGATTAAAGGAATTTTCCATAATAAAAATATAAGTTCTCCTATGATCAGACTAAAACAAGAAACCGGTTCTTTTATATAAACTTTATTTATAAGGGCATATCACAAACCTGAGATGTTACATAAAACCAGTGAATTTGTACTGAAAGATGCAGTTGTCACTGCCAGCAATGAATAATTAAAGGATTGTCCAGGGTAAGAAAAATGTTCTCCCCAAAGAGTGCTACCCCTGTCTACAGGTTGTGTGTGGTATTGTACATTGGTTCCTTTGAAGTCAACGGGACTAAACTGCAATACCACATACAACCTGTTAACAGCTGTGGCGCTATTTTTGGTAGAAATCCTGTGTACAACCCCTTTACAGTCATAAATATGATTGTCACATCTGCACATTTCTATTTTACAGTTCAGTATTGACTGTATCATGTTATAGATTAACAGTGAACAAATGTATCAGAGATTAAATCAGCACCATGCAAGTCAGTGGTCTCCAAACTGTGGATCTCCAGCTGTTACTAAACTACAACTCCCAGCATGCCCTGACAGCCTGCAGAAGTAAGGGCAAGTTGGAGGTTGTAGATTTGCAACAGTTAGAAAGCCACAAGTTGGAGATCACTAATAAAAGTAATACTGTAGTGATTGTAGATTAAGAACAATCACTAGTTCCTCTGTTATTACTCCTGGAAATTTAGGAATAAAGTGAAACGCCACAACACAAAGTTATAAAAAAAAGATGCTCCAGACCTGTCACTTCATGAGGGATACCAGTATTTGCTAAAACATGTCAGTCTAAGTAAATACCTACATCCCCAGTAACATCTTGTGATATAACTCTGTGTTGTACTGCTCATTTGTTATTCCTCCTGGTCATTTATAGACACCTGCTTTCTACTAGTCTGGGTTTGTGTCACTAAACGGTCTGACATTGATCAGACTGTTGTAGGGACTCGCCTCTTTGACAAGAGGAATAAAAAGGCCATTCATACATTTCCAGGAGGAATAAATGAGGAACAGCACAACCTAAAGTTCTAAGAAAAGATTCTCCAGACTCGTATTTATTGTAAGTATTTGCTAAAATAAAGTAATGGCTGACAAATTTTCCTAGATACATTTGGGAAGGGTGGGAATTCATTATTGTATAAATAGAGAAAATTGCCATTCAGGAATCAGGAAAAGTTGGGTGACATGCCCACTGAGTGCTGGGGGAATTACCACAGTCTATGTTGGTGTCACCCAGCTTTCCCAGAAACAGATATAACTATAAAAAGATCCCTCAATCTTACCCAAACATGTTTATAGAAAATGTTCCTGTTAGATCCTTTGAGCTGAATACAGCTAGAAAGCTCAGTAAGCTAATGCGATAAAGCCCCTTCCCCATATACAAAACTCCCCTCACCCATATAGAATACATGTCCTATGTACAGTAATGCTACAGTGAATCTTGTAAACAGTTAAACTCCAGTAACATTGATTTTTCTGGCTCCCTCCAAGCTGACTTCCTCCTGGTAAGTGGTACTTACCGCCTGCGTGCCCACCCCACTCCAGAGCAGTCTCTGGTGACATCACACTGATGGTACAGGACAGCTACAGCCCATCACTGGCCTCAGCGCCACTGAGGTAAACAATTGACTGCAGCGGTCACATGTCATTGATGTGACATCACTGCGACAGTCCTGACAACAAACTGGCAGGGAGCAGTGGAGACTGAATGCTGAAGCAGCAGGGGATTCAGGAGGTAAGTACCACTCTTAACCCCCTAGGATGCCAATAAGGAGTTCAAGGAGTTTTCCAGGATTTTTATATTGACAATGTGTGTTCCCCCCAAAACCAGCTGATTACAGGGCAGCAGCACACTGTCATGTCACCATACATAGTGTAGCAGCTGTGTCTGGTATCACAATTCAGTGAGCTGCAAAGGGACAACTTTATGGATTAATGTGACATCAATGTCAGTAACATGAAGCTGTAGAGGTTACACATATAACAGGGCACTTTTCACCAGCTAGTGAACAGGGGAAGCCATGCCTGTCCATGTGTTGTGTCTGGTATTGCAGCTCAGCCCCCTTTTAGGGAATCCTGTTAAAAGCTGCAATACCACGCATAAACTGCAGACAGCTGTGGCACTGTTTTTGGAAGGGAACAGCCATATTTATGTAATATTGCACATTTAGGCCAAAAAGGTAATCTCACTGATAAATTTTAGAGGAGAGGAACTTGACTGTCAGCAGGATGGCGGATACAGTGGGTAACCTACCATAACCCCATATTATACAAGTGACAATTTGTTATATGAGTAAATGAGCCGATCTTAGGGAAACCTGACAGATTATGTATTAGAGGACATCATACATTCAGTTCTATTAACCATTGCCCAGATGTTGAATAGTAATTAAAATAAGGTATCTGTTCTTATCTACAGGATTGTGGTGATGGTGGCCAACATGGCGCCGAGCCCTGTGCCAGCAGGGGAGCAACAATGTGAAAACTGCTGTGATTCTCCAATGTAGAAGCTCTTAGTGTCATAGTTCACCTTCAGGATCACAGCTCATCCCGTGTTGTAGGATGCAGTCCATGATGTAGATTCCCTCGAGAGTCCTTGAGGGTCTTCTGTGATCCACTCCAGTCTGTCCGTACGTTGTCATCATCCCAGAGGGTGGACGTCTCAGTGTCACTTAACCAGCTAGGGTCTCCGGTGTAATGAGTGGGGTAAACCAGAAGAGGATGCACAGAGAAAACCTTCAGATCTCGTGTGGGAAAATGACTTTTATATTCCTCACTGTAAAAAGTGGTGAAAAGACATACCAGATATTAATGGTGAACGGACACAGAAGATATGAAGGGTATAAAATAGAAACCAGCAGAAGTGGCACATACTTTGGATGTGTGTCTGACATAATGGGCAGGAACTCGTCTACGGGGAGCATCTTGGTAAGGGGCTCCGCATTCAGCAGCTTCTGGGCCCCTTGCAAGGAGATCATATAACACAGGGTCCAATAGGAGTAATCGGCTTCAACTAGGTTCTTCACATTCTCTACTGGCTTCTCAGGATCGGTGGTCACTTGCTTCCTTCCAATGTATCTGCAACAACCAAAATAGTGAGATCTTACCCACAAATACCAAAGTGCCATATAAGTAAAGGGGTTTTCTGGCCCCAACATCGTTCTTTTTTATACTGATGACCTATCCAGACCAGACACCAGTTAGCCAATTCCCATTTAAGTAACAGCCTCAGAGCTGCAGCTCCATCCATTCTATAATGGTGGCACTACAGCTCTACACATATATTGAACAGAAACAGAGCAGCTTCCTGCCCCACCCACAACAGAGGATTCTGTCGCCCAGAGCAGCTGATCAGTGCAGGGTCTAGGTGTTGGACCACTACAACTCAGATGGTGCCGATGGCCTGTCCTTAGAAAATGCTGTTGGGAACCAAACCACTCCTCCTCAATTGTGCATTCCCAACTAAGATATCTATATGTCAGTCCCTCCTGATATACAGTAAGTATCTTATTGATGCATGTCCTACCTCTGGGTCCCACACCTATCTCTAGAACATGGGTCCTTCGATTTTATTCTGCCTGGCGAGGCGACTATCCAGGGCTGAATTCACATGAAGAATGAATGGTGAGGTGGCTGAATATGTACACAGCTCTCACCATTCACTTCTATGGGTGACATAGAAACAGCCGAAAAGGGTGCCCCATTCCTGGAGATTGATACAGGCCACAAAAGGTAGAATACGCATCAGTCAGACATTTATGGCATATCCTGTGGAAGTCATAGGTGCGAATGTTCAAGCTATAATACGCTGCTGCCTTACATCACATCCCATTCAAGCTCAGCGTTGTGGATGTCATTTAGAAGACGTATCATCTTTCGCTTAAAATAGGATTCAAAGCGTACGTCATCCTCGAACACCAGAGTGACCCCCAGCTGCCGATCCACTACCTGAAATATAGACACAACACAATTTATTACAAGATGGTACAAATAAGGTCACTATCGTCCAGTGTAGAATCATACGCTTTGTATGTGATGCTAAAAGGAGCGGTGGGTGTGAGGTGACAACTGCTCGGAATTCTTTATTAGCTCAGATACGTGGTTGTCACTTGTCAAGCCAATTCAGCTGCTGCTCTGACTAACATGAAAACCCTTGTCCTATAAGAAGTATAATCATGCGGCTGCTGCTCATTCAGGTGACCTCATGGACGGGGTTTCTCACTTAGGACCCCTCCTCTATGAGACAGAGTATAGGGGCACTCCTCAGGATCACCTGTCTGATAGACAGATTGGCATTTATTTGAATGGCCGCCGCTATATTGCCCCTGCAGCAGCTGGCTTAGAAGCCAAACCTGCTGTCATACAATTATTTGCTGGTAATAGAAAATAACCCAATTTTCAAGGTGGGATTGGCTTTGTGAGACAGTCCCTTTAAATATGCCCCCGAAACAGCAAATGAGTGGGGCAACAAATTATCTTTCTCTATTGAAAGATGTGGTGTAAAAGCAGATGTCTCTGCTGAGTAAAACAAGCAGCTCCCTAAATTGTTTGGGTGGTAGTTCAGTGGTTGTAAACAGCCCACCCACAATTAAAGGGGCTGTCCAGTGAGGCTTATTGATTGAGGAGTACCAGCAGAGGATCTGGGAAGCCTAGGAACAACTTCAGCAGGGAATTGGTAAGGTGAGTAATGTTTTTTTTTTTAAAACCTATTGTGCCCCTTCTCCAAAAATTGTATCCAACCCCTGTATTAAAAGGGGTTATATGGGCAGATATGCAGAATGTGCGTACACCAACTATACATACCATCCTTGCATCATGACAATTCTTAGGTTTGCAAGGCACTGCAGGCAGACTATACATCACTGCTATTGCTGCTGACAGTCTGACTCAGATCTGCTCTATGTACAAGCAGCAAGAGTAGAGCTTGGTTGGTCACATGACCCAGAATCAGTTCACCAGCTGCCTACTCTGGCCCCTGCAGCAAGTGACAAATATAAGAACTGGTGCAATATGGGGACTGTATGTACATTAGCAAGTGTATTCAAACTGGTAGTGCAAAAACATGTATTTGCCCACATAACCACTTTAAGTGCGTCTGCCATGCACCTGTACTTTATAGCACACATGCTATAATAAAAGCACAAAGAGCATATTTCTCAGAAGAGACTTTACCTCTTGCCAGATTTTATAATGGCTGAGGAAACAGCCCACCTCTCCTTTTGTGAGGGTCCGACCAGAGAATGGATCGTAGAATCCAGGCAGAAGATTCACACCCAAACGCTTTATGTCGCTGCTGTTGAGAGCTCTAAGAGTGATAAGACAAAGATGCTGCATTATAATGAAACATACAATATTAATAGATATCCTCCACTGATGTGAAGCAATGTCTGTGTGTTAGTTCTTTAGGCATGTGGATGATCTCAGCTTGATTGCTACATTGTGACATTACATTGCACCAGATCTACAAACCTAAATGGTCCTGCTGTCTGATCTGATGAGTAGAGCAGGTTGTACTCCGCTCCACTGACAGGTCTCACAGCATCCATCCCTCTTCCTCCCCCTTCCTGGTCCAACTCATGTTCCCCCTGGGATATCTTATCTGTTGTACAATACACAGCCCAGCTGCTGCAGAACCTGATGGATTGATGCGAAGCTCTGCTCTTTCCTTACCAGACAGGTTGTGCAGCAGCTGCCAATACTCTTAGGAGACTGAAGGGGACCATTATATATATATATATATATATATATATATATATATATAGTTCAGGAAACCTGGTGATTTCCAATATTAATGGAAATTTACCATTGACATGTCTGTAAATAATAGCTCTATAATCCCATTCTGACCATCATAGTGATAGGCGGAGCTTCTTAGAGGCACTGCTTATCTCTTCCAGTAATAGCACCTTTCTGTCACAGATCACTTTTGCAGGGGTGAGTTCTAAAGAAGTTCTTCAGCTGCTGCAGAACATCATAAAACACACCTCAGCTGCTGCAGAGCATCGTAATACAAACTTTAGCTGCTGCAGATCATTACAAAACATACCTCAGTTGTTGCAGAAGATCATAATACACACCACAGCTGCTGCAGAACATCATAATACACACCACAGCTGCTGCAGAACATTATAATGCACACCTCATCTAATTCAGAGCATGACAAAATATACCACAGCTGCTGCAAAACATCATTATACACACCTCAGCAGCTACAGAACATGACAAAACACACCTCATCATAATATAGATTAATGACTGTCTGGAATCTCTCTACTCTACACAAGAGGTTCTGCAGCAACATACTATAAGGAATGATGTACCCTCTGTGATACATTATTACAAACATTAGTTTGTCAGAGTCATTAAAGTTCAGTGATCTTAATTTACAGTCATGGGTGCAGTATCTATACGTTATCTCTTATTACCCTATATATATATGCATTTTATTATTTGTCCCCCCCCCCCTCTGCTATTTCATGTCTTATTACTGAAGCATAGTCAGCTGGATGCAATAAAACATTTACCTTCCATCCACTGCATCCAGAACACGGCAAGATATTTCTTGTTCATACAGAGACTGTAGCATTCTTTCACGACGTTCAGGGCGGCGAATAAGATTTATGAGGAATACCTAGAGCAAACATTAAAAAGCCAGATTGATACAGATGTGGAATGGCCATAGACAGCGGGATCATTTGGAACATTTCACTCTCTTAAGAATGAATCTAGAACACACTTGAAGGTTATGGCTCTGTTATAAAGCCAGAAGTTCCCTGTATAAGAATGGACAACATAAACCATCAATGGAGGGAGCTAACAATCTTAGGGTAATGTACTTCATTATTGTGCTTAATGTATACACAGTATACAGTATGCCCCCCCTACTGGTGGCCGCAGGCAGACACAATTTTAAGATATTCATATTTTAACTTAACTTATTCAATATGCAAGGCTGAGAAAAAAATTTCATTTCAGACATGCTTGTAGAATATGAGGTTATCTAACTGAAAGTGTATGATGTAAACCTGGTAACACCTCCTGTAACTAACCTCATCAAATCCCATCTTGTCTGGATGCTTTTCTGGTGGGGATAGATACTGAGAAGCAGTGAATGGGAAGCCTTCCACTGTAAGAGAGAAACAATGAGGTTCTTATTGATCACATTAACTTTACAGGACAAGTATTTACTTCTGAAGGTGACCAGTGTCTGCGGACACATCCCTTATATCTTGGCCAAGCTAAGGCAGTTGCATAGGTTTTCCTAAATCAGATCAACACTCACCCATGGCTTCTAACGTAAGATGTACAAAATTTAGCTGGTCATCCTCCAGTTCATGGTGCGGTAGTGGTGGCACATTGATATAACCAAAGTGATGGTCATTGCATACATATCCTTGTACTCCTGAGACAAAGAGCAAGTTACGTACAACCACTGCAAACAGTCACACTGTAGTCAGAAGAAGAGTCGGGCATCTCTGTATACATACCTGACGCTAAACATGAGTATGCAAAAACAATTACGTCATCAAAGGTCCAGGTGTAATTGGGATGAGGGGGGAAAAATGCCAATTTGTTGCTCTCTTCCTTGTGCAAGTCTATCAAGATGGTGGAGTGTACCATAGGGACAGGGAAGCAGCCGATTCGCTGGCGGTTCCTTGTGGGGTAATAATCAGGTGTCCGGCGATAGAAGCCCTGACAACGAGAGGCTGGAGAATTACTAACAACATCAATTTTGGAAAGCTAACTGTAAAAGGCTTTGTCTAATTATAGGACAGGGGTCTGGGCCACAAGATATGTGGTAAACAGGATTTTGCCAGTGGAAGACGTAGCCGATTGGTCATTTTCCCTACATGTAACTTATGGATAGATCGGTTGTTTTCGAGTAAGAGCCAATAGTGGCCATCAACTATCAATCATAGAGGGGGGCCGTGATTGCTGATTCCTCCTTTATGATGTCCACATGCACTAATAAGGGAAGGGCTCATCAAGATGTGAAAACATTAGCCTTATGGGTCACATACCTGCGGAGTTATCCCACACCAGAAGTTAGAGAATCCAGTCTGGGAATCCAACATTGGCGCTACCAAGGTCTTATTCACTGCCATGAGCAACTGCACCGTCTGAATGTTGGTCAAGACGTTGTCCGCATCTGTGTACTGTAACATTACAGGGTTAGACTAGTGTATTGGAGTCAAGCCTTCATCTCCAGCACTGTATAGACAGCAACAGAAAAACTTGGTAATGTCAAACATTCTTATAATGCACACTAATGGGTTAATTCCATGTATATTGCTGTAAATAAGAAGTGTAGAATTGGTGCATTGTGAAGAATGTGCTGACCATAAGGATCAGTAACAATATACAGACACCGCTCACCCTTATTATTTCTAACAGAAGGGTCATAAAGGGCTAGTCACATCTTAGAAAGTGATGACCAAACCTAAGATATGCCAATACTTTATCATCGGTGGGGGGCCCAGAGCATGGAAAGAAGGGGACGTAGTGATGATTCTATGCTGTGGCTACTTCAAGATACCTGGCTATGCACAGAACTGTGGCCAGCCCCATTTACTGCAAGTGGCTGGGGAGACATTGTGCAGGAAAAGACTGAAGGGTCTGAATACTGAATCAGTGCAGGGACTCCCCCTTATTTTTAGGATCTGTGGTGGTCATAAAGTGATAGTATATTTTATTAACATGTCACTTTATAAGTTGGAATACCTCTATATAGATCACTCACATATTCCTGTCTATCTTTGCAGCTTGCCCTTGTAAACTCTATTAATAGGGTCAATGGAAAACATGGACTGTATATGGATGTCATCCATGTGCCAGCCATTCCGTTTTCCATGGACGCGCAGATGACTACGCTCGTGTGCATAGGGCCTTAACTTGCCATGGGAGAGCTTTGTGTTACACAATGAATTTATAACAGCAGGAAACATATAACCCCAAAGCTCAGTTCCCCACTAGCTTCTGTACCATATCAGGTGTTGGTGATCCTCAGCCTTACCAGAATGTAGTCAGCCTTCTTTTCTCTAGCATAGTCCAAAGCCTCCTGTCTGAGCTTCATCACGTGTTCATGACGCTCTTTGGGCCACTCTTTTGGACCAGTCTCTTCAGGATACCATCTGTAGACCAAGGAGTAGATACAAGACTGAATGTGTGCCCTATTCACACTCTAATGCTCCAGGGGTCATCCAAATAACGCCACCAAACAGTGATCAGAACAAAAGTAAAAGACACTAATGGTGCATTCACAAGGAGGAATATAGCGCAAATTCTTAGGAGATCTACGGGGAGGTTTTTTTCCCGCACGGATTCATGCCAAAATCCCCCGTGGAATCTGCACCATTTTCCTCCGTGTGAATGCACTCTAAGGGTATGTTCACACGGAGGAAAAGGTCACGGAAACCTTTCCCACCGTGTGAACATTCTGCGCTGATTGCCGCGCCGGAATGCCGTTGCATCGGCTTTCCGTCATGGCATCCGGCTCCTGCGTAGGCCCGAATGAATGGGCTTAAGCTGGAGCGTGTTTCGAGCTGTGGACGGAATCCGTGGCAATATATGGCATGTCACTTATTTTTTCCACTACTAGCTAGCGGAAAAAAGAAGCGAGCGGTTGCCACTGAAGTCAATGGGATCCGTTTTTTTTTTTATATGTGGATTGTGAGCCTCACAATGTACATTTTTCCCTATCAGTATGTCTTTTTGGAATATGGGATGGAAATCCATGCAAACACGGGGAGAACATACAAACTCCTTGCAGATGGTTTTATGCCCTTGGCAGGATTTGAACACCAGGACTCCAGCGCTGCAAGGCTGCAGTGCTAACCACTGAGCCCCTCAGTGTGGCCCCTCAATGGGATCCGTTTTTGGTAGCGGAGTTTGAGGCAGATTCCGTGTAAAAATCCGCTGCCAAAAAACTCCATGTGAACATACCCTTAGGCTAAGGCCCCACGGACCGGAAACGCAGCACTAAAGCGCTGCGGGAACAACCGCGGTGTGAACACATCGCGGTTGTTCCCGCAGCGCTTTCAACAGAAAATTCAGTTTTCCTCCACGGACCTTTCGTTACAATTATGTCTATGGGGAAGCCGACGGCGTTTCCGTAGATGTAATTGATATGCTGCGATTTTCAATGCCGCAACGGTTTTAGAAATCGCAGCGTGTTTGCGCTGCGATTTTTTTTTTTCCGCAAAGTGCGGATGGGATTCGCATGAATCCCATCCACTTTGCAAGTACTGTAAAACGCCACGATTTTTCCCGGCCCCGGCCTATGGCAGATTTTATTATGCCCTGTACGCCATTTTTCTTACATACAAGGCATAAAAATTAGCTAATTTGTTACCCAAATCAGATTTTCATGCACAAGATTTGCAATGTTTTCTTTTTTGCACTAATTTCCCGAATGGGGGCATGGTGAGGACATGCAGGAGTAAGGGTCATTATGAAGACTAACATTGATAACACCAAATCCTCCTAAATCCCCCCCAATAATTTAGCAAGGTTCAGAATGACAAGAAAGACAGTATACACAACAGTAGCTGAAAACAAAAAGTTTAGAACATCACTTAGAAAACTGAGTGGACTGGAAATATAGTCACTGTCATACAGCTTTTCTAGAGTCCTGATAGGAAGTGATATGCCTTCTGCTCCCATAAGTGGGCAGGTTTTCCATTCAGATGCACTGGGTTACCCAGCTTTTTAAGAAACAGATACTGTATAATAAGAAACTACTTTAGTACTTGGAATATGACAACTCAAGGGGGTAAATTCTTTACGAGGAAGGAATGTGGAGATTCCTTGCTCAGTTTTATGGCTAACTATGTCACTTATCTGCCTGCGGAGGATGTAACAGGTTAGGGCGTGAAGATGTTACCTGGGCACTTCATGTGCTCTCCAGACCACAGAGTGATACAGCAGGTGTACCGACTCCAGCCATTGCTGCAGTACATCCTTAGTCGTGTCCTCATTGTGGTCTGTCGCACACCTGAGCAAAGACAAAAAAAAAAAAAAAAACAACAAGAATTTATAGATAAAATCTGCAGCTCCTCTCCAGTCATTCAGTTCCTGGGAAAGCTGGGTGATCATCAATATCCCTATCGTAAAAACTGCACCCTGTTTCTCTCTGGCTGGAGTGAGACTACAACTCTTCTGTGATCCTAAAGATGCTGCGACCATGGAAAAATAAAACACTATCTAATTTTTTGGTAACAAACTCATGGTTGCAGAATCCTGGAGGGTCACAACGTGATTCTACTCTCTTATATAAAGTAGGAGCTGCACGGCGACAAAAAGGTCGCATGAATAAAACAGTTTGCTACTTACTGTCACGTGACCTTTTTTAGGGCTATTATTAGGGTTACATGGCGACTTTGGCTGCAACTCCAGTCACGTGACCAAAGAACAGCGTGTCGTCCCACAATCCCTTCAGTAATGCAAGTGCGATCCCAAGGGTGCTGAGACTTCTAGTCGCAAAATAATCCAGCAATGCTCAGACTATTTGTGATTAGAAGTCGCAGTACTTTCAGGTTTACAAGACGACACTATCCACGTATATTAGTGAAGGTTGTCACAGGGCAACATGGCGATGGGAATTGTGGCCAAAGTCGCCATGTTGCCCTAGCCTCAAAACATGTCGTAGACATGTCACATGCAACTTCCATTGAAGTCTATGGTAAACAAGTTACATCCTACAGCCTGCGACCAAGATCTAACAGGTTTGTATTTTCTAAGACAGTCCCATGATGTCGCAATACAATAGATTGAAATTTTTGTTGTGAGACAAACGTAACCCTAGTGTAAGTGAAAGAGCGGCCATGTAGCCCCGGGCCGCAGGCAAATCACGCACAATCTATCACTCGTCTGTGCCATGCCGTCCTATGACAGACCAGAAGAGCGGAACAGCCTGGTGCTTATGTGTCCTAAATCGTACCCCAAAATTAGCGGACATGAGCAGAGCCCAAGACACTCCATTGACTATAATGGAGTCCAATGTTTGTTCATCAGATATCCGTTTGTTTTTTTTTAATTGCAATCGCCAAAAAGTCGGTCTGCAGCACATTTGCATCCACTAATTTCTGGCATAGCTGTGAACCGGGCCTTACATTGAAGTCTATGATCACAACCATTTTGGATTGTTGGTGACCGCTGCCTCCTCGCCACAATGACAACCATTAAATGCAATGCGACCATAGTTGTCAGACAATCCCAAAAATATCAAAAGAGAGCAAAATGAAGCATATGCCAGGTACCCCAGTAACAGCAGCCCCCTAGACCTCGCTCACCAGATGGAGATCCTGTCCTTGGGGTAGTTCAGCCTCTCTAGCGCCCCCAGGCTGTAGGGCAGCGCATGTGCGGCGTTCCGAGCCAGAAGTGCTATGACCAGGGATGGAGGTGAGGAGTCCTGACCGGGCACCGGATCCTGAGCCGAGGCCAACAGCAGGCCCGGCAGGAGAAGCAGCAGCAACACGGCAGGGGCCATGCAGGAACACCGGGGAGGACGTGTCAGAGGAGGGGAGGCCATGAGCAGGCGGGGAGTGACGGAGAGGAGGGGAAAGGGGGCTCAGGGAGGGGGTGATGGAGGCCAGAGCTTTCACTTTACCTCAGACACATCTGTGCCTTCCCTGTAATGTCCGCTCTCCAGGACCTCTGCCTCATGGACTTTTTAGGAAACTCTCATTCCGTCACATTGTCTTGGAAACAATCTTGGATCCATTCCCTGCTTGCTCGACGTTTTCCAGTCACTCATGTCCTTATACCTCAGTTTTATCCATTTCTGATTCTTGGAAAGCTGGGTGGCAGCCAAAATGACCTACATTGCCACTTACACAACTTTCCTAGACTCCTGAATGGCAAAGTGCAGTGTGAACTGTGCAAGTGTGAGGAAAGTAAGGATCTGTTCACACAGGTTTGATTTGACATGGATGGTCGCAGATTCATGTCCAACCTATGGGTATGTTCACGTGGAGGATTTTCGGTATCCAAAAAAAACGTGTCTAGCTGGTCACATCTTTCGTCTTGACATTGAAAAATAAAGTGGCGTGCCTATCCTGGCCACGGCAGAATGGCTGTTAGAGCGGTGCAGTCCATTCATCCCATGGCTTGAGGTTGATCTGCGAGACGTCTGCACCACAATCCCGAAATCCATCTTAATGTTTTTTGCCACTGGTCCCACGGGGGGATATGACACATATTTGTGACGAAGAATAAGCCGCAAAATCTGTTCTGAAATCCTCTGTGTGAATGTAAGGTCCATGATGGCGACCTAACAATTCTTCCCCGCCTTATCGTTCCTGTCCGACATCTATGGTGGCTGAATCGCTAGAGTGCCATATTGTTGGCGATTTTTATCTCACCCCGCCGGACCTTCTTATTATTATTAAGACTGTTGTTCTACACAGTGCTGGCCCCATTGACACTATGTCCATTGTACTGGTCTTTCAAAGGACCAGAACAACGGACATACTGACCACCACCAACAGTGCCCCGCAGACCGTGTTGACTAAAATAGGATCCTTCCAGTGTTTTTTTTTTTCTTTTCAAAAAAATAAAACTATCGGATGGGAAAGTTGGACTTGCAGCACTTTTTCGTCTGCTGTTTTTCAGTGGTCACTGTGATGGAGTCTACAAACAACAGCCTGACTTGATATACGCCACATTTTCACATGAAATCACTGATCATCATACCAACTATAGCGCCGTACACTGCATAGTGGCTGTGTCTGGTATTGCAGCTCATCCTATGCACTTGAATAAGACTGAGCTGCAAACAAAGGATAGTTCATCCATGTTTAATATTTATTTATTCGGAAAAATCCCTTTAAATGTCTCGCCATTTCTTGATGTCACTGAATGGCAATGCGTTGGCCTTACAAGTTCTCACAGCTGAGGGTTTGTGACAGTTGTATCTGGTATAGAGAATACTCTGCTCTGACCATTTACTACAGAGTCTCATTGTAGGTCTGGCCTCCATGACAATGGTGGTGCTGCGACAACCCTTTCATTGTTTAGGTAATCACAGCAGCCCATCTGTACATGGAGCAGTGCCTGTAACTGAAGTTTAGTTCCATTCAAGTGAACTGAACTGATCAGTAGTACCAGGCACAGCCACAACTGTATGTGTGGTGGGGTACAATTAAAGGAGCTGCACGCTTGACAGTGAGCTGCAGCCCCTTTAAATGGTTATTATGGGATTCCTATACTAGGAATAGGACAGGGCATCAGCCTCCGATCAATGGGGTCCCAGTGGGAACAATACTGCTCATACATTTTTCTCCAATATGGCTGACACCACAAAAACAAAAAAGCATTTTACAAAAAGTTAGACGTCCCAAAAATGCCCTCATGTTTATACTCTGTATAGGTGGCGCTCTTGATGCTAGACTCTTCCCTGTGTTTATAACGTTGTCTTATCCTACTCTTATTGCTCTTCTTTTTTAGAATAAGGTTATGGCTGATGTCATCTCCTGTCACACGACGTCCCTGGACTGGCGGTGAGAATAACCACAGGCTTGCTATGATGACTCCTGCTTATTTCTTCACCCATATATTTGCCATAGTTCTGTGGGGGATAATACAGCCTCCTGAGACACTGCTAAGATGTTGTGAGTGTCTCCTGCAGCTACCTAGGAGGAAGAAGCATTGTGGTTTTCTTATCTTCATGCCCAGTGATCAGGAAGGCAAGTAGTTCATAACTAAGGCTGGGTTGACATCTGCACTGGTGTATGTAATTCGCAAGTTCCTTCTAATATTGACAGACGAAACAAGCCCAACTTGTCCGGCGATATCAGGTATAGTCAGTGGGCTCCCTCAGCCTATGTTGGTGTCTGCTATTGTTGCGTTCCGTTTGTCCATTCTTCTGACCTTCCAATGGACCAGAAAAACTGACACTTACGCTGGGTTCACACCTGCGTTCTTCTTTCCGTTCTGTGCTTTCCGTCTTCTGCATGCCAGAAGACGGAAAGCACAGACCGGGTCCGGCCGTGAGCGGCGGTGAGCGTTTTATGCTCTCCGCCGCGAAACCGGATTTTTTTATCCGGACACAGAGTACTGCATGTCCGACTCTGTGTCCGGATTATAAAACCCGGTTTCGCGGCGGAGAGCATAAAACGCTCACCGCCGCTCACGGCCGGACATCTCTCTCACCCATTCAAATGAATGGGTGAGAGAGACTCCTGCAGGTTTCCGTCTCCTGCCTCTGTTTTAGGCAGGAAACGGAAACCTGCATAACGGAGTTCACAACGCTGATGTGAACGAGCCCGTGCTGAAGTGGTCTAAGCCTCAGTAAATTTGCAATTTGCACTGTAGTGTAGAGAAGTCCCCAAATCAAGGAACATAGGTTCTATGACTGTATAGAGGATAGTCTATCGTATACACATATGTAGTGCCAGGCTAGGGCTACAGTGGACATTGCAGGTTAATAGACTGGGCCCCCAAAATTGAGGTTCAGAAGACTTCCACAAAGCTAGAGAAATGTCCAGATTGGTAATACTAATATTTCTAAGTAAACACACACAGTAATTCCTATACAACCACTGACCCGGCGTGCTATCCTGCTCCATATACTGATGTATTGCTTCACCTTTGGAGACATTTCCCAGGTCTGTTGGAATACTCCTACATCTAGCAATATGTGAAGAGATTCCTTCATATGCCCAGGGGTGTAGCTATAGGGTGTACAGAGGCCCTGGAGCTCCAGGAGGCCCAAAGGTTTCTCTACAATATTAGAAAACACCAGTATTATAGAGATAGTGTAGATAGAATATAGCAAGGGGGGGCCATTAGATAATTTGCATTGAGGTGCAGGAGCTTCAAGTTACTCCTCTGCATGTGCCATTCTCATTTTGATGTCGCCAGCATATTTCACATCCATCTCATAAATAGGTTGTGTGTCATATCCGAAAAGGTGGCTGTGACCTTGCCCAGCCCTCCTTGCTGGTTTCCCGTAGGCCTACATTAGAATATTCATATCTATTAAATATATTTATATATGTAGTGGCCATACCTGGTTACTGCAGCTCAGCTGCCTTTCACCAGTAGTCCGGATTGGCCACTACACAGCGGACTGAACTGTCTGCTCCCAGCCCTGTATCCTATCGACATGCTTCCTGTTACCCCTACAATTCTGACATAACAGTTTCGTTGTATGTTAAAAAAAATTATTGCAACTTCAATATTAGCCCTAGAATGTATTTACTAGAGCGACACAGAAAAAAGACACTGGAAACTGTGGATAGCATCAAATACTGTACCACACAGTGTACAGAGCAAGAAACACATGCCCTGAGCGCTGTGCAATGACGAGTTCAGTGCTGTTACAGGCCCGGTCTCTGCACAGTATATAGATCCTCCTTCTGGCTCCGAACACTAGTCAGAGACAAGCTGATCGGTGCAGGGGCTGGGTGCACCAATCTTATATTAATGACCTGTCCAAAGGACAGATTATTAATAAAAAGCCTCGCTTATCCCCCTGCAGTGAAAGACACCACAGATACCAGGGATTTACTATATATTTGGTTGGTGTCTGTCTGTTATAGTGTGTAATCATTAGGCTGTTATTCCCTATAGCACCAGTAGGTGGCACTCTTTACTGGATGAATCACATAAACTGTCAAAGTTTTTGCTTTGGAGGATGTCTTTCTTTTGCCACCTCTGCAGATCAGATAATCCATTGCAGTGCAGTGTAACATCCCCCAACTCTGGCCGAGTGTGCACTATGGGCTGCCACCTCAGGACCACTCCTGCCAGGGAAGATATTGCCCTAAGGGCTGGTCATCCACCATACCCTCTGTTATTCAGGTTAGTAGTACAGCCTGCTGCTGTCAGATCAGTAAAGGACTGATAGAGAGGTTTGGCACTTTTGTGTATACTATGTGCCAAACATATGGACCTCCTGGATGTCAATGTCTGCTTTATAATTGTCAATCTGACAGTAACAATTCAATAAAGCAAAGACGGAAACCACAATCCACATCAAACACAAGCGTGTTGATATCTCTGCAGAATGCACCACTAACTCCAAAAATATGAGGCCATGCTCGAGTAAGAATTGGGCGTGCAGGAAGAAAATTGCAAAACAGCTTGTGAGACATTCCGATAAAATAATGGCCAGTCATCCATGAGTCTATTAAAGACAACATAAATACAGTACAAAACTAAGATTAGAAAATAAAAGGTATGCACATGTTGTCCACCAGGTGGCAGGGACACCATAGCCTCTGATTGATCAGACAGTAGTAATGCTGATCAAGTGATCTTCATGTCATGCCAGTCAGATTCCTTGACGTGTGCAGAGTACCATCTCCATTGTCTAAATACTTTCAAAGGCGGCTGAGACACAATGAAGGAATAAGCCTAGAGCCAACCAAGTGATATTTGTATTGTATGGTATCCAGGTTTGTATAGTCCCTGAACAGACTATTTGCTTAAGTGATTATTCACATTTACATCTGCTTACCGATATTAGTATCACTATATCAGTGTAACGTATGTACACAGTGACTGCACCAGCAGAATAGTGAGTGCAGCTCTGGAGTATAATACAGGATGTAACTCAGCATCAGTACATGATAAGTAATGTAATGTATGTACACAGTGACTGCACGAGCAGAATAGTGAGTGCAGCTCTGGAGTATAATACAGGATGTAACTCAGGATCAGTACAGGATAAGTAATGTAATGTATGTACACAGTGACTGTACCAGCAGAATAGTGAGTGCAGCTCTGGAGTATAATAAAGGATATATCTCAGGATCAGTACAGGATAAGTAATGTAATGTATGTATACAGTGACTGCTCCAGCAGAATAGTGAGTGCAGCTCTGGAGTATAATACAGGATAAGTAACGTAATGTATGTATACAGTGCCTGCACCAGCAGAATAGTGAGTGCAGCTCTGGAGTATAATACACCATGTAACTCAGGATCAGTACAGGATAAGTAATGTAATGTATGTACACAGTGACTGCACCAGTAGAATAGTGAGTGCAGCTCTGGAGTATAATACAGGATGTAACTCAGTTGGTCTTTGCTGGTTTGTAATATTTCTTTATTTTGGTATTTCTGATTCCAAATACCCTGCATAACTATTATTTTTGAGTTAAATGAATCTCTCTTCTAGCAGCTGCCAGTAAATGGAGCTTATTGTATAATGTTTATATATAGTAGTACATTGAGCACAATAATAAATCAGTATGTAGTGAGCGCCCTCTAATGGTGGCTGCAGGTGTTCTCATTTTAACTCTATGCCTATGCTTTGGATTTCAAGCTCGATATCCAAAAAAAACAAACAATATATAGTAGTATCAGGATATATTAAGAAATGAAACAACATAAAACTTTGGACGTTATTGAATATCATGATAAAGATGGAAATTGAAAAGGCGATACTGACGAAATGACCCCTCACCCTTCACATTACAAAGTCCTATACAGAGTGGCACAAATACACAATCCTTCTTTGTCTATCAGCTCTCATAGAAACACCAGTTGCCAAATGTCAGAGATTTTGTGTAGGTTTTTTTTTTTTATCACCTCATCATATATGACTTTCTCTTTAAGTCTCCGACAGATCATCCTTCCTTGCCAAGGTCGGCAGATGTCAATACGTTCTTACAGGGAAGGAGCAGCTACATAAATAATACATCCAGGCAGCTGTGTCTTAAATATTTCTATGTAGCCGCATTCAGATCTAATCGGATACAGCCACCCACGCCGATACCCACCAGAGACACTTGATGCTGATCTGTAGTCAACAAGGTGCTATCAATGTACTTGAAGGGGTTGCATGTTGTATCCCACCCCTGCTCTGTGCTCTATTAGAATCTTAATGTGCCGTCACTCGGTCAAGGAGTTTGGTGCCAGGAAAAGGCTTCTCATAGCCATAGCAAAATAGAAATAAATTTCCTGCACTCAAATTAATGCTTCCAAAATATTGTGAACTTTTATTAACATCCGACAAAAACGTTTCGGTCTTATATAGACCTTCTTCAGTTTGTCGGTGGGGTATAGTGGAAAGTGGAAGCTTCTGAAATGGTCCAGGTCAGAGGGTGCACCTGGACCATTTCAGAAGCTTCCACTTTCCACTATACCCCACCGACAAACTGAAGAAGGTCTATATAAGACCGAAACGTTTTTGTCGGATGTTAATAAAAGTTCACAATATTTTGGAAGCATTAATTTGAGTGCAGGAAATTTATTTCTACTGTGCTCTATTAGCTCATACTTAAGTTTACAGATGGTGCGTCCCCTTTTCAGATCCCCCATCTACAAGTTAAGGTCTGCAGGTATCCATTGAAAACAATGGATGCCCACAGTCATTTCAATGGGCACCTGCAATGACTTATGGGAAGCACAACATTTAATATGCCGTTTCCTTGCCTAATTATTTAGGGACCCCCAGTGTTAACTGGTTTTGTCCTAATCGGATAATCCCCTTAACCCCGTCTCTGCCAGGGCACTAGCACTGACTTGATGTGTTCATAGGAAGTCTATAGCTATAACTCACCCTATGTGACTTTCTCCCTGTGTCTGTCTCCTGTGGTGAGATCTGTCTTCTGTTTGCTCTTGCTGCTACTGCTGTGAGTACTAAGCCTTTCGCTCTTATTTCCAGATGTATTTTCTATTACTGATTAGAAGCCAAACTGCCCACGTGTCCCCTCGGAGTCTTGCTTCTGCACTGAATCTCGCTCACTGCCATCTCCACACTATTTATTACGTATGTCTTATTGATCTGACATTTGCTGGTTGTTACAATCCTGCCTCACCCAGTCATTTCTCAACTACTCCACGTCACCTCCTCAGATCTTACCCTGCAGCACTTGTCAGAAGTCTTTTACTTTCTCCCAATATAATTTCGGTAGTTAGAGCAGTCCATAAGAATGTACAAAGATACGGCAGCCATTGCTGAGAGTCTGTGAATACCAGAGCCTATTAAACCAGGGTACCTTAAGGGGTTAACAAAGCTCAGTGAATAAGGGCCACTTCTGTTTCTGACAGCTTTATATTGTTTCTCACTTCTCCACTCATTTACCTCACCTCTGTGGGAGACGTTTTATAGTAAGAGACTGATCAATCGCAATCTAGCACCTAGGAATATTTCTTGTATGACCAGTCAAGTGTGCCAACTGCATCAAAAATGACCTTTTAAGGTGCCCCTCATGAAGCTAGAAAATAGTACGCCATATATGCTGAAAGGTGTTTATAGCATCTCTATATTCCTATATTAACCCTTGGAGACAGTGAGCAATTTGGCTGAGAGGGCTCAAGATATTATGGATAGTTATGATAGATTAGATGGAGAGATAGATTAAATAATATTTATATAGATCGAAATGAGAGAGAATTATAGATGGATGTGAAAGGTTGATATTAATGTTTAATAATTCAGTATTCTAAAATATTAGGTAGATAGAACTATTTTAGCAACAGGACTTCTTTCTTATAGATAAATAGGTATCAGATATATAAATAGATAGATTGATAGATAGATAGGAGATAGATAGATAGATAGATAGATAGATATGAGGTAGATAGATTGATAGATAGATATGAGGTAGATAGATGGATAGATAGATAGATAGATAGATAGATAGATAGATAGATAAATAGATAGATATGAGGTAGATAGATATGAGATAGATAGATAGGAGGTAGATAAATTTTAGAAAGAGAAGTATGAGATAAATAGATGGATATGAGAGACTTATAGATACAGATGGAGATTAGATAGATAAAAGTATATGACAGACAGATATGAGATACAGAGTAAACTATGAGATAAATAGAAAGTGAGTATAATAAATATGAAAGATGATTATGAAAGATTAGATAGGTATGAGAGACAGATAACTACGGTAGATATCATAGATATGGGAAACAGATAGATAAATAGATACAAACAGATAAGGGATAAATACATTTATTCTTATGGGTGAGTAAGATATCTGATGCTGGTGTTATCACTATTTTCTTAGTTATATAGATAAATAAATAGATATGAGATAGATAGATAGATAGATAGATAGATAGATAGATAGATAGAAAGATATGAGATAAATAAATAAATAGATACCATAGATAGATATGAGATAGATACATAGATGGATAGATAGATATCAGAAGTAGAATAGATAGCAACATCTTGATATAGTCGTGAGCTTGAACCCATTCTATTTTAGCAAGAGATAGATATGATATATGCTGTATATAGGGAAAGAGAGAAAGAGACAGATAAATAGAAATTTGTGAGATTGTTATAGACAGGGGATAGATATTGGTCTCTGATAATCGGGGCTAAATACTGAGAAGTGAATGATAAGAACCTCTGATCATATAAATGTGGTCAGTAACACCATACTTTAAGTCCTCTATATACTGTAAATCAGTGGTCTGGATCCTTTGTCATATCATGATGAGAGTTGTAGTACCAGCATTATACTAAAAAATACCAAATAATCAGGTATTTTGCTGCAATTTAGCAATAACCTGCAGCTTTAAGATTGACTTTGAGACTTTTCCCATTGCAGACTGCAGCCATATCCTGTATCCTAGTTATAATAGCAGAATGGGTGGACAAGCAAATAGTTTGTAGACAGACAGACGGGAAAGATGATGCAGAGCGCCGAGGCTCTAAATGACGTGTTTTATGTTTTCTTTCCTTGTCTGTTTCTTCAGTCTATGTCCTAATCTTACCTTGAGAAATAAAGAAATTCTGCAAATATATAATGAAGGACTTGTATTCTGAACAATTCCACTATATATGTTATTGTTAGACAGGAAGCTCTGAGAAATAACAATTTCCCATGATTTTTTTTTTTGCAGGTAATTTTCAGCAGAATACAGATCTTGTTCATTGCTGCCTATAGTGTGTGAATTCAGAGACCAGCATCTAAGGGGGTCCTGCTCCATTCAGAGGTAGGAGCTGACAGTGAGTACTGTGGATCATGGGTGACAACAGTAGGAAAGTGAACGCAGATCAATTGGAGATGAATGTTTTACAAAAATTTGTCCAAATGCCGGTAATGGAGTAAAACGTCTCTTCAATTTCAATCCGCTGCCACTTCAGCACCGCCACTGTGACGACCCTGCTGGTCTCTGCTTGCTTCTAGTGGTCATGTGTGCTGTATATGTGTACGTGACCACTTTAGTCAATCACTGGCCTCAGTGGTCTCATGCCATAGATGCCTGCATCACCAGGTAATGACTGCAAGAAGTAAGCAGAGACCAGCAGGGTGCTGGAGTAATGGGGGATTGAATAGGTGAGCACAGATTAGTGCATTCCCTGCACTTGCATCCATTTTTTTAGATCTTGAAAATGGTCTTTAAAAGGGTTTTCCAGGCCTACATATTGATGACCTATGCTTAGGATTGGTTATAAACTGAAGATTGTTGGGGGTCTTACATCTGGGAACCCCACTGATCAAGTGTTTGATGAACTTTTACCAAGCACAACACCATACCTTTGTATAGTGTCTGTGCTTGGGACTCAGCTGCAAACCAACTGCAGGCCAAGGGACTCAACTTCAGGCCATGTGACTGATTAAGGTGAAATGACATGGACACGGGGAATGGCATTGCTTCTCCTAACAGCTGATCTGGGGGGTTCCCAGGTGTCCAGGTGGGAACCTTGCTAATATTGAGATGATGACTATTCCTAAGAATAGTTAGTCAATTAATACAGTCCTATGAAAAAGTTTGGGCACCCCTATTAATCTTAATCATTTTTAGTTCTAAATATTTTGGTGTTTGCAACAGCCATTTCAGTTTGATATATCTAATAACTGATGGACACAGTAATATTTCAGGATTGAAATGAGGTTTATTGTACTAACAGAAAATGCGCAATATGCATTAAACCAAAATTTGACCGGTGCAAAAGTATGGGCACCCTTATCATTTTATTGATTTGAATACTCCTAACTACTTTTTACTGACTTACTGAAGCACAAAATTGGTTTTGTAACCTCAGTGAGCTTTGAACTTCATAGCCAGGTGTATCCAATCATGAGAAAAGGTATTTAAGGTGGCCAATTGCAAGTTGTTCTCCTATTTGAATCTCCTCTGAAGAGTGGCATCATGGGCTACTCAAAACAACTCTCAAATGATCTGAAAACAAAGATTGTTCAACATAGTTGTTCAGCGGAAGGATACAAAAAGCTGTCTCAGAGATTTAACCTGTCAGTTTCCACTGTGAGGAACATAGTAAGGAAATGGAAGACCACAGGGACAGTTCTTGTTAAGCCCAGAAGTGGCAGGCCAAGAAAAATATCAGAATGGCAGAGAAGAAGAATGGTGAGAACAGTCAAGGACAATCCACAGACCACCTCCAAAGAGCTGCAGCATCATCTTGCTGCAGATGGTGTCACTGTGCATCGGTCAACTATACAGCGCACTTTGCACAAATAGAAGCTGTATGGGAGAGTGATGAGAAAGAAGCCGTTTCTGCACGTACGCCACAAATACAGTTGCCTGAGGTATGAAAAAGCACATTTGGACAAGGCAGCTTCATTTTGGAAACAAAAATTGAGTTGTTTGGTTATAAAAAAAAGGCGTTATGCATGGCGTCCAAAAAGAAACAGCATTCCAAGAAAAACACATGCTACCCACTGTAAAATTTGGTGGAAGTTCCATCATGCTTTGGGGCTGTGTGGCCAATGCCGGCATCGGGAATCTTGTTAAAGTTGAGAGTCGCATGGATTCCACTCAGTATCAGCAGATTCTTGAGAATAATGTTCAAGAATCAGTGACGAAGTTGAAGTTACGCCGGGGATGGATATTTCAGCAAGACAATGATCCAAAACACCGCTCCAAATCCTCAGGCATTCATGCAGAGGAACAATTACAATGTTCTGGAATGGCCATCCCAGTCCCCAGACCTGAATATCATTGAACATCTGTGGGATGATTTGAAGCGGGCTGTCCATGCTCGGCGACCATCTAACTTAACTGAACTTGAATTGTTTGTCCAAAATACCTTTATCCAGGATCCAGGAACTGATTAAAAGCTACAGGAAGCGACTAGAGGCTGTTATCTTTGCAAAAGGAGGATGTACTAAATATTAATGTCACTTTTCTGTTGAGGTGCCCATACTTTTGCACCGGTCAAATTTTGGTTTAATGCATATTGCGCATTTTCTGTTAGTACAATAAACCTCATTTCAATCCTGAAATATTACTGTGTCCATCAGTTATTAGATATATCAAACTGAAATGGCTGTTGCAAATACCAAAATATTTAGAACTAAAAATGATTAAGATTAATAGGGGTGCCCAAACGTTTTCATAGGACTGTAAGTCTTAGATAAGTCCTTTAAGCCTTTCAGAACCTGATGGAGCAGGGTCACGTGACAAGTGTTAGGGTTCCCTTAGTTAGCTGTTAAACCCCTGACTGCCCCCAGTGGCCTCCATATATATGATGTGAACCTTGTTGTCTTCCCTAATAACTCTGTAACAGACGAATGCTACATGCTGGAACCCCTGTCAGACCGTCGTGTTGGCCTTTTTCAAACCAGGGAGGGCAACACTAAATTTGGCCAACACGTTCATCGTACAGGCTACTCCTGCATCTCTTTTTGTGCACACCCTCCTAGGATGCCAGTGTTGGGGGCCACTGAGGGTGCCATTACACCTGAAGTCCCCATATGAGGAGACATGAAGATTGGGGGCTCATTACTGATCTTACTTTGGACCCAGGAGCTACCATCTATACCTCTGGCCTATGGCTTACATTGCTGCATAGGAAAGTGATACTGTACAAAGTGTTAGTTATTTCACAGCATCCTTAATCATTCCTGACAAGAGGGGGGTTAAATTGAAGGCCATTTTTTCTGAAGAAAGCAACTATTGAATTGCATTCCTGTGCTCCTTTCTAGGCAAGTGCTGAGATTCCTATTTGCTCTGCTGCCACTAATGTTGTCTAAATAATGGATTTTCCAGTTAGCAGTACATGTCAGAGCTAGCATAGGGGGAAAAAAAGGAGAGAACGCAGCCAATCACATCCGTCTCAGGCGTCAACCAATAAGAGCCTGGGGTCTGTGACCGCTGCATTCATCATCCAATCCCGCCGACTCATTAACAATCATACTATACATCAGTGCTTACGCCTTGCAGCAAATAATGGTGTAGCAATATTATGGTAGAGTGCTTTAAAGGCACGGTAACTGGCAGCCATGGTTTGCTTGACAATTCATTACCATAAGTCCCAGTTCATTTGTGCTGAACTGATATGGAGAAAACAGCTGAGTTATGGAAAGACACAGTGTACAAGAAAAAGCTATTCAGACGTTCATAAAGACTCAAGTGAACCGTGGGCAGAACCATTAATCACGCCTCCGACCCAGGCAGCCATCTTTCTTTTATCTCCCTCTAATATCACCTGGGAGCGTTGAATGTCGGCTCTCCTGGGTGACACCTTCTCCTAATCTGACTAACATGAGCCCTTGTCATCGTCTTCTTCTGTTTTCTTCTCCTCAGCTTCTGAATTTGGAAATGTCTCTCAGAGACAAGGAAAAGAGGCGTCAAGAAACACCGGTGACAGAATTAGAAAGCAAAAATGCCTGGTCTGTGGCCCCTTCGCTTTTGTTGAATTGTAAGTCCAAGTAAGTCGTGACAGGTTGGATCGATGGGGGTCAGCTAAAAGTGATGACATCACTTACTGAGAGACAGGGGACTTGAGTGATGTGCCCTGAGCTGACACTGGTGACATCATCATGCCCAGCGTGAGGACATCACTCTGAAATGGCTGAAAGGAAATGTCCACCTTGTATCAGGTCCATCATTCTGTGCTGATTCATTTCCTAATCTATTTTATACCGGTCAGAGCTTTATAAACTAAATGGAGTTAATGTGCCCAAATAATGTCTTGCGTATCTCTCATGTCCCTTAAAGTGTCCTGAAAGCAGATGTTGGGGGAAAGAGTGATCCAGCATGCCCGATCTAGGAGATAAGCTGCCACCAGAGATGCCTGGCAGTGACTTATTCCTCTTTGAGATCACATGCACTCTCAGCCATGCCCAGCCTGCATGTGTATGGGGTTTGGGAGGAAAAGCTGTCAGTGAAATGAGCCTTTAGATAACATCTATTAAAGGTGTACAGGCATCATAAAACTAGTGACATGTCAGAAACTTTATTAGTCAGGGTTGCAGGAGCTGAGTGGAAGGGGCAGAAGCACATAGCTGAGCAATGTGCCCCTTTGCCTCTACTTGGATCTGCATCACAAGTGATGTAATGCAAAGTCTATTGGGCATATCTATGCCCAATATCTATAAGATATATATATATATTCATATCTCCTGTGTTGGTGGAGCATGTGCCTGATTTTTGAGAAGGCACATGCCGCATATATGAGGCATACCCTACACCAGGCCATTTGCCTGCACTGAAAGCTCTGTAAGCTTATAGCTGGTGTAGATTTCAAGCATCAGTTATACTAGTTTTGGCCTAAATGATAATAAATTTGATGGGGCCCACCCACACCTCTTGCTTTTTTCAGAATAATGGTGAGGGCAGTGTAAAAGAGAAAAAAAAAATCACTATTTGTTGCCTTGTCATACCTTGTGCTTCATATAAGGCAGGATAAATCTACCCTACGAGTCTGTATACCACTAGCTCCGCTCCATAGCCAGCTGACCTGAGTCATAGGGGTGCTCTGTTCTATTGAGCACTTACCCCAATATAAGGTCTCATCACACAGACTTCAACTATGAAAATGTCTGTCAATATCAAGATTATATAAAGCGATTGGCATGCTTTGACATTATCAAATTCTGTTTACCTATAGTGACCACTGGGGGGAGCTTACTGCATACTATTTTATCATAGTGAATGGAAACAAGATACACAAAGTTCTATCTAACATTGATCTTGCCTTTCCCTATGAGGGCTTGCTGGGAGTATTAGTGCTTGAGGCAAACAACTTTCTCTACCTTGACACTCACCCTTTGGATTAAGATGTTCCCTTGTGTAGTTGGGCAGTGCAGATTGCATATCATCTACAAAGTTTTATTAGTGTATGATAGATATATATAAATGTAGACATATCTCAGAGGTTACAGCCATTTATCAGTCTGCATTGCCTACTCATTACCATAGCTGTGTTTGCCTTGGAGGGAAAGCAAGCGTGCCGTAACCCACAGCAACCAATTAGGGTTTAGCGCACATTAACTAATTTGTACTAAATCAATCATATTTAATTGCTGATTGTTTTTCGTTCTGAGCAAATTTAATAAGGCGGTATAAATAGCTATTGTGTGCCGAGCTGAGAGAACTGCGCTGAGACATCTTAAAGGGGAGCTCTTGGAAGCAATAGCAGTATGTGTAGTGTTCACACTCCTTATACTGTTGAATTTTGGTCTTCAAGCAATGATCTCAGGGCTTGTGGGTGCAGTAGGGCAGTTTTGTCTGTGGATCGATCACATACACACCCTAGGGAAAGTTAACAGAGTTGTCTCATCCTGCTCCTGGCACTCCAGGCAAACACTGAGGTAAGTTGCAGCTAGTCAATCATTGCAGGGAAAACTTAGTGTTACATGGTGGCCATTTAGGTAGCTGATCGCCCATGTCAGTTGCCAATGATCTTCTGCACTCCAGCTGCTGTGAAACTGCAACTCCCAGGACTGAATTTCACAGACCGGGGATAGGCAACCTTTGGCATGGAAGCCGTTTTGACACTACAATTCCCAGCATGCATACTTCCTCTGTTCTTGGAACTCCCACAGAAGCAAATTGAGCATGCTGGGAATTGTAGTGTCACAACAGCGCATGCCAAAGGTTGCCTATCCCCAGTCTGTGAATTGCAGTCCTTTTACAAAGCTGCTCTCCATTCTGGCTTATAAATGGTGAACACCTTATGATGTCCATATGCCCTCATAGGCATATGGACATGGCAGATGCTAAAATGAAGTGGGTAAAAGTTGGTTTTCCCTGGCCAGATGTGGATCCAGTAGGTTGCGCCACCTCAGCTCTGGTGTCCACGCCACTTCCTACTACTATTAGGAAGCATCCCGTGTGGGCGAAACAAACCTAGTGGGTTAGGGTCTTAGCAGCCTTTGTATCTTTACAACAGGCTCCATTAGAGCACATCTACAGCATTGTCTTTGTGGGCTACATTCCCATACACATTCGTGTGTCTGAAATGCTCCAAAGGGTAGAAGGAGAACCCAAAACTACTTTAACCCCAGATATGCCATAAGTGACCAATTTTAAGGGGGGAGTTCTACAATAGATGCAAAGCTGGCAACTATAAGTATATTTATATGGCTGTTTCCATAAATCTCATTTACTTTAATTGAACTTACATAAATGACGACTATAGTACCAGGAATGGGGAGTCGGGGCAATGGGGTGCAGTCCAGGGACTCCTCTGTCATGTAAGAAAACATATCCAGCCAGTATATACCATAAAGATCTGCGTACAGTGCAGGAGTAATACTAGAGATAGACATTGCAGTGTAGCCATGGCCTGACCCCAGTCTTTGCTATTTGGGCACAGACTCTTGGATTTTGGTTTGTACAATTGTGCGCCTCTAGAAGAAAGGCTTTATTTGTTTAATTTGGCTGTAAAAGGAAGGGTAAGCCTGTGACGGGTAGTGGGGCCTGGTAACAGGATGTAACACCTATGTAAAACTGCAAAGGTATGTTGGTAGGTCTGACCCCTTCCCCCCTAAATATATTCAGAACCCTAACTTAATTCAGAACCTGGAACAGGATGTATATTTCCCCTTGTGTGGGTCACTCGCACCATCCTATGTCAGAACATGATGCTGATAGGCTTATGTTAGGGAAATACTATTAATGCAGTTGCAAGAAAGATGGATTCTGACCGTATTGAACATATACTGTGTGAACATGTCCTGGATCTCTATGAAATAATGTGGACTCAGCTCTAATGTCAGCTCTTTATGACAGCGAGCTGGCCACATCTGAAGAGTCACAAAAAATACATGAACAAGATAATAATTTTCCACAGGATAGAGGATGATTTGCAGATTGGTGGGGATCAACCACTGAGACCTCTACCGATCACAGAATGCACCTCCTTTGAGTGGAGTAAAAGGTGCGCTGCCTTGTAACCCAAGATATTGCCAGAATTGAATTGCACATGTTTAGTTTATACTGCAATGTATTTGCTATAGGATGTTGGCAAGTGTTTGCTTCACAATCTGCAAAATGACTTTTCTTTAGAGGAAAAAAACCTGTCTCTCTGCCGCCTCCTGCAAAAGGGAACCAGAACCTTCCAAGAACTGTGTCCCCGGCATCTTGCCCTGCCAAAAAAAACTCTACTGATGAGCAGCAAAAACTTCAAGCACCTCCTACACATGGTGGCCTCTGGTTTAGCCGATATCCCTAGTCACGTTTCAAGGCTTTTCAATGTGTCAGTCATTGATTTATAGGGTAGCTATCTATAGGTGGATCTAGAGAGACAGTATATGCTGGAATGGAGTGGGTAATATCAGGTGCTGTCTGGTATGCCGTATATCCAGTAGGTGGCGCTGCCTTCTGTGAGTGTTAGTATGAGGCACCACCTGCTGTATCCACATCAAACCAGGCAGGTCAGGGTTGCATATAGGGGAGGCATAGTTAGCCTCTACTTCAACAATTTAGCACCTGAAAATACTGAGGTGCTGGGTGTGTTAGCCAGAGCCAAGGCAGCGCCGCCTGCTGGACCCACGACACACCTAATTTATACCACTCTGTTCTAGCCTCAACCCTATTGAGACAGTTTTCTTCTTCTTGGAGAAGAGATAATTTGCATACTTTTTCCAGGGAGCATCACTTGTAAGATTTCCCACACCAGCTTGGTCTCTGCAAAGAGAACCGGTACCTTCTAAGAGCTGCATCACAACCTACTATGTAGAATATGGCTCAGTGCAGATCTGTAAAATGACTCATATAAATAGCTGAGAGCCTGTCCTCTGCCTCTGATTTTATATGACATTCCTAGAATTATGGCATTCTCCATCACACTGTGTATAATGGAGGCATTCTCTATCACATTTCATACTATGGAGGAATTCTTCCTTAGAAATGTTGCTGCTTCTTACAGCGGCACGAAACATAATCTGCATGGCTACAAGCCCATAATACAGTCCTGTTGGTATCCATATAGTCCTGTGCATGTGGTATTGCCGCCACACCAAAGCCCTTATTTTGTACATATTATGAGTTTCATTATTTCTTGTTGTTAATTCATATCCAGAGCTGAATTTACAATTCTGCTGGTGTATTACAGCTTATATAACAGGTACACAGTAAGGCCTCATGTGCATTGTCCCAGCTTGCACACTGACCCATTAAATTCTTTGGTCTCATACACATATATGTGTAATATCATGTGTATGGGTACTGTGAGCCTGCGGCAAAATTTAGGACAGGGCCTATTCCTGTCCATTTTGCAGCCTTGGCTCAATGCAGTAAATGAATGGGTCCATGGAGACATGGGTGGCACATGGACATTATCTAAGTACTGTTCAGCCACGGACACAGCACATGTGCACTGTTGTGTGCATGAGGCCTTAGTGCTTGGCTGGGATGTCACATGTCTGACTACAAATTGCTGTCTGTTTCCAGGGGCAACCAGAAGAGTTTTGAAACAAACCTAACCAATACAAAACCAATACATCAAGTTCCTTTATGTGTAGGTGTGCTCTCATATGCTCCACAGCATTAGGATCAACAACTTTTTTTCTCCCATAAGGAAATTATGGCATGATTTGCAGTAATGCTGGAATTTTTCCACAACCCTCTGGCAGTTTTACATAGCTATTCCAGATACCCAGACCAAACCAGACTGACCATACTCTGGCATCCTCCTGCTTCTTAATGTCCATTGCAACATCAGGTCTGAGCATCCAGTGCCTGGACCTCAGTTTGTTGCTGATTTTGGACGATTTGTCACAGATTTGCTGACCCTGAAGCTTTTTTTTTCTTTTCCTATAAACCGCTCCACCCTTCCCTATTTTGTGCTCCCTACACAGCTGTGCAGAGCACAAAGAACTGTCCCCAACCCACACAATAGCCCTCTGTCCCTGCCTTCCAGATGCTGGACAGTACCCGGCCTCAGGAGGGACTGAAGGGCCGTGCCAGTCTCCTGCTGGTAGTGCGCTTTGTGGCCAGTGATGAAGAGGGACACTTTCTATAGATTTTCTTTCCAGATGACCTGTGAAGCCACACTGACCTCTGACCCTTTGAACTCCCACATACACCCAAATCCCATCCAGGTCTTTAGAAAACTATGAGATTCATGACCTAGGAGGGATTGTTTTTCTCCTACTGGAAAGACAAAGTGTCAGCGAGGTGTCAAGAAGTCCCTGGGAATCTGTACACAAAAGCAATTGTTGTATTAACACCTTAAGTGCTTGGGAATTTGGAATAGTCATGTCCTAATATCTATCACTGCAAGCGTAGTGTCCACAGCCCCCTCCTCTGAAGCGGTTGTAAAACTTCAACTCTCAACATCCCTTATTCTCTTATATTATGATGTAAAAAGATGTAATGTAAAAAGATTGCAACCGTCACGCAGTGCAAAGGGCAATGATGCAGCCATTTTGGGTATTGAACAGTTAACCCTCGGAGCTGCCTCACTGTTGGCCTGCTAGCAGCTCAGCAACCTTCAGGCAGAGCTGAGCTTTGAGTAAATTTCCACGCAGACCAGTTCTTGTGCTGGTGATTATTACCGACCGACGTGGCCCGTTTCACAGCGTCAATGACAAGTCGCGAATTTCCTCACAAAGCCCACCCCTCCACTGCAGCAGCCGCCGCCGGCGCAATGGACACTGCAGCAAGCAGAGCTTTTTATCTATACATTGTGAGGGAAAACCATTATAGGCGACATGCATATATATACAGGTTCATGCCGGGACGTAATGCACCGCAGTCCCCTGTAAAAGTGGTATATTCCTTGGAAATATTGATCATCTTGAGGTTTCCTAGATTTTTTTTTCTTTTTTCTCTCCGAGTTGGCCTTCCCTAGTGAAAAATCAATAAGCAATGTTGCAAGCCCCAAGCCCTCTCCATTTATTGTATACACATAATACAGAACTCTACCCCTGGGGATAAATTGTAAGTATATAGAAATGGTTCTCTGATATTAGGCTGTAGGAATAACCAACATAGCTACAGACTGTGACATCATGAAGAGATGTATTATAGACTTGGCTCTGCTGCATTTACCAAGCTCATCTCTATTGCATCTGGTGAATGAGCACCCCTGTATGTGACATAGACAGCTCCCCTATACCCCACAAGCTCAGCTCTACTACATCTGGTGAATGAGCACCCCTGTATGTGACATAGTCAGCTCCCCTATACCCCACAAGCTCATCTCTATTACATCTGATGAATGAGCACCCCTGTATGTGACATAGACAGCTCCCCTATACCCCACAAGCTCAGCTCTACTACATCTGGTGAATGAGCACCCCTGTATGTGACATAGTCAGCCCTGCTGCAGAAGCACTTCTACATAGGTTATCCTTGGCTTTGCTACATCTGTCAGGTTTACTTCTGCTACATTTGGTATACTGAATACTCCGACATGTGACGTACTCAGCTCCCCTCTCACTTGGCTCCTCAGCACTTTAAAGTTTAAGCTGTCTTACATAAGTCCTGACCGGTTTAGCTCTGCTACCTTACATTTGACATAGTCAGCTCCATTTTAACTCTCAAGCTCTGCTACCTTTGACAATTTGAGTACTACTACATAAATCAGTCTTCTACATCTGGTACGTTTAGCTCTGCTACATCTGACACACTGAGGTCCCCCTTGTCTGTCCAGCTCAGCTCTGCTGCATTCTTGTACAACCTCGGTTTTGCTATATAAGTCAAGCTGACCCCTGCTACATTTGACCGAGCACACCTACATGTGATATACACAGCTCTCCTATAGCTGGCATACTCAGCTCTGTATGCTACAGAGTATTACGTTTAGCTCTGCTATATCTTAGACACCCATCTTTAGCATATCCTCTATCCCACACCTACATGTGTATATTATCACCTGTTGCAGGTGTTGTGCACACTCACACTCCTTGCACACTCATACACACCTTACCCTGGCTGGTAGTGTGGCCCGTTCTCCTCCGTGCGCTCATCCGGTGTCCTGCTTCTTACGTATACCTCAGGCTTTAGACATGAAATATTTTCAGACTTTGGGAGGGACTGGAAGCCTCTTCCTCTCGGATTTTATAGACTTTGTTTTTAGTGCCAGGAAAAAAATAATAAAATGAGCTTTGCACGTTAAACTGCAGTGTCTGAAATAAGCCAGAGAGGAAGCGGACACGTGTGACCATGGAGGTGACAACAGGTGAACCTGGCACCATTAACATGGATAGGTTTGGAGCTACTAAGTATTAGATTAGGAGCAATGCAAAATCTGTAACAGCGCCCCCATGTATCATTCCTGATACTTCTTATGTGTCCCCCCAGGTACCAGGATTAGGGTGTAACTGCTAACATTGCACCCCTATAGTTACAATCATGCTAGAGGCGTAACATGAAGCTCCGGGCCCCAATGCAAAACCTATACTCTGCCCCCAAACTATAATGTATCATTTCTAGTACTCATCTCTTCATATGGGCACCATAAAGCTCCTGGAAACTGCATCCTCTTCATTCCTGCAAGTTGTGCCCCTGGCTATGGCTGTTGACATCACTAAATTGCTCACAGAGACCAAAGGGTTAGCAAACTGGGTAGCTGCCCAATGTCTCCATTTTTCTAAGGGCCGCCAATGATGGGACACCCAGGAGCAACCTAAAAGTGGACTGGAAAAACATTCAGCCCTACTAAAGTCAGCCCCATTACCCAAACTAGAACTGTTAAACCACAGCTGCAAAGTCTAATCTGATCTATATGGCAGTATTATATGGACATTGTAGGCAAATATTATATAGGCATTGTATGCCAGTATAATATTAACACTGCATTATGAGGACAGTATATGGTATTATTATTTAGGCAATGTATTATGTCATTATTATATACTGTAGGCATTGCGTTATGAGGAAAGTATATGGTAGTATTAATTAGGCATTCTATGACAGTATTCTATCAAAACTTCGTTATGAGGACGTTATAAGGTAGTACTATTTTGGCATTGTCTGCTAGTATTTTATCGACACAGTGTTATAAGGACAGTATATAGTAGTACTATTTAGGCATTGTATGCTAGTATTATATAAATACTGTGTTATAAGGACAGTATATTGTAGTACTATTTAGGCATTGTATGCTAGTATTATATAAATACTGTGTTATAAGGACAGTATATTGTAGTACTATTTAAAGGACGTTCACACTTGCGCCCTGTGTCATTCCACCGAGCTTCTGTCCTAAGCCCCGGAGAAATTGCATAGGGGATGGATTCCCGGCAGTCAGTTTTAAAACCCATTCCGTCCATGTCTGTACGCAGAATCTCCGTGGGGAACTCAGTATTTTTGGCCAGACACAAAGTCCTGCATGTCCGACTTTGTGTCCAGCCAAAGAAAAAAACGGTTTCCCCGCGGAGGGGCTGCATACGGACACGGACGGTTTGCTTTAAAACCCATTCAAATGAAAGCCGTCCTCTATGCATTTCCCCGAGGCTTAGGACGGAAACCCGGAGGAATGACACAGAGCGCACAGCAGCGCAAGTGTGTACGCCCCCTCAGGCACAATATGTTTGTTTTTTTTATGTACCTTTATCATATATTTGTATCTATGTCAAGTGGAAATATATGCCAATTAAAGGGATTTTCCGGGCTTATTAATTGATGATCGATACTTAGAATTAGACATCCATTGAAGATTGTTGGTGATCTGATGCCTGGGACCTCCACCGATTAGATGTTTGAAGAAAGCGCAGCATTTAAGTGAGTGCTGCAGTCTGTTCACAGAATACCAATCACATCATCATACATTGCATAGTGGTTGTACTTGGAATTGCAGCTCAGTCCATTTGCTTAAATGAGACTGAGCTGCAAACAGGCCATGCAACTGATAAACATGACATCACTTTACACTTAGGGAACTCTTCATACAGCTGATCTGTGGGGTTCCTGGGGGTCTGATCCCCACTGATCTTTAATTGATGACCTACCTAATGATAGGTCAACAATTAACAAAGCCCAGTAAACTCCTTCCCCACATTCATTCACTGACGAAATACCTCTTTAAGCATGTAACTTAGTATGGTGTCCCCATCCCAACTTTGCTAATGTCATGAGGCCAAATGAAGGGGTTCACTTGATATTTTGTCTGCATGTAATGAAGATGCGAGTTCTTTCTTGAAAGCGAGATGGTTTACACTAATTTTCTGTCTCAACACATTTGCAGATCTCTTTATAAAAATGTAACGATATTTTGATGACAATAATTAAAACACAATTATTGGTTAGACCAGTTGCCATGGTTACCGCCTTTCCTGCCACTATTTTGTTTTTACACGCTTTAAAAGTTCTTTGATTTATTACATAGACGTACGTGTGTAGTTACATGCATTAAATGGATTTATCTCTGCTCCATGAGGGCACAAGTATTTCCATTCTGTCTCACCTCAGGCTTCTTCATTCCCCAATGCTTTATACTGCAGCTCTGACTGCTTAGGTCACAAGCTCACCAGGAAGGCTATAATGCCAGCACCATTTCACAGCAGACCCAGCTGTCTGGTTACTTCTGTGCATGTTCCTGCCTCTTTAAGGATTAGTGTGCTCACCTGCTAAACTGCCTTCTGCCAATCCCTGCCTACCTGACTGTATATAAGTCTGCTTCTCTAGCCATATCCCGACTCTGCAATATTCCACCTGTCTGTCTCATGATAGGCAGTTTGGATATGTTTTTCTTGTGTGTTTATGTCTGAGTTACGTTTCTGTCTGATGCCAGAGTCATGTCTGTAGATATGTGGACATATTAGTCCTTCTGCCTTTTATTTCTACCAATTAACCTTTTGTGAACATATTTGTCTTTTTGCCTGCAGTATATGCGCCTCTGGTTTAGAGGCATGTCCTTCTGTCTGCTATATCTGGATGCATGTCCTTCTTTCTACCGTATTTGGTTGTGCTCCTGTCTGCCATATTTGGATACATGTCCTTCTGTTTTACATTTCCGGATGCATGTCCTTCTGTATTTGGATGTATACCCTTCTGTCTGGTGTATTTGGATGTATGCCCTTCTGTCTGCCGTATTTGGATGTATGTCCTTCTGTCTGCCGTATTTGGATGTATGTCCTTCTGTCTGCTGTATTTGGATGTATGTCCTTCTGTCTGCTGTATTTGGATGTATGTCCTTCTGTCTGCCGTATTTGGATGTATGCCCTTCTGTCTGCCGTATTTGGATGTATGTCCTTCTGTCTGCCGTATTTGGATGTATGTCCTTCTGTCTGCCGTATTTGGATGTATGTCCTTCTGTCTGCCGTATTTGGATGTATGTCCTTCTGTCTGCCGTATTTGGATGTATGTCCTTCTGTCTGGCGTATTTGGATGTATGTCCTTCTGTCTGCCGTATTTGGATGTATGTCCTTCTGTCTGGCGTATTTGGATGTATGTCCTTCTGTCTGGCGTATTTGGATGTATTCCCTTCTGTCTGCCGCATTTGGATGTATGTCCTTCTGTCTGCCGTATTTGGATGTATGTCCTTCTGTCTGCCGTATTTGGATGTATGTCCTTCTGTCTGACGTATTTGGTTGTATGTCCTTCTGTCTGCCGTATTTGGATGTATGTCCTTCTGTCTGCCGTATTTGGATGTATGTCCTTCTGTCTGCCGTATTTGGATGTATGTCCTTCTGTCTGCCGTATTTGGATGTATGCCCTTCTGTCTGCCGTATTTGGATGTATGCCCTTCTGTCTGCCGTATTTGGATGTATGCCCTTCTGTCTGCCGTATTTGGATGTATGTCCTTCTGTCTGCCGTATTTGGATGTATGTCCTTCTGTCTGCCGTATTTGGATGTATGTCCTTCTGTCTGCCGTATTTGGATGTATGTCCTTCTGTCTGCCGTATTTGGATGTATGTCCTTCTGTCTGCCGTATTTGGATGTATGTCCTTCTGTCTGCCGTATTTGGATGTATGTCCTTCTGTCTGCCGTATTTGGATGTATGTCCTTCTGTCTGCCGTATTTGGATGTATGCCCTTCTGTCTGCCGTATTTGGATGTATGCCCTTCTGTCTGCCGTATTTGGATGTATGCCCTTCTGTCTGCCGTATTTGGATGTATGTCCTTCTGTCTGCCGTATTTGGATGTATGTCCTTCTGTCTGCCGTATTTGGATGTATGTCCTTCTGTCTGCCGTATTTGGATGTATGTCCTTCTGTCTGCCGTATTTGGATGTATGTCCTTCTGTCTGGCGTATTTGGATGTATGTCCTTCTGTCTGGCGTATTTGGATGTATTCCCTTCTGTCTGCCGTATTTGGATGTATGTCCTTCTGTCTGCCGTATTTGGATGTATGTCCTTCTGTCTGACGTATTTGGTTGTATGTCCTTCTGTCTGCCGTATTTGGATGTATGTCCTTCTGTCTGCCGTATTTGGATGTATGTCCTTCTGTCTGCCGTATTTGGATGTATGTCCTTCTGTCTGCCGTATTTGGATGTATGCCCTTCTGTCTGCCGTATTTGGATGTATGCCCTTCTGTCTGCCGTATTTGGATGTATGCCCTTCTGTCTGCCGTATTTGGATGTATGTCCTTCTGTCTGCCGTATTTGGATGTATGTCCTTCTGTCTGACGTATTTGGATGTATGTCCTTCTGTCTGCCGTATTTGGATGTATGTCCTTCTGTCTGCCGTATTTGGATGTATGTCCTTCTGTCTGCCGTATTTGGATGTATGTCCTTCTGTCTGCCGTATTTGGATGTATGTCCTTCTGTCTGCCGTATTTGGATGTATGTCCTTCTGTCTGCCGTATTTGGATGTATGTCCTTCTGTCTGCCGTATTTGGATGTATGTCCTTCTGTCTGCCGTATTTGGATGTATGTCCTTCTGTCTGCCGTATTTGGATGTATGCCCTTCTGTCTGCCGTATTTGGATGTATGCCCTTCTGTCTGCCGTATTTGGATGTATGCCCTTCTGTCTGCCGTATTTGGATGTATGCCCTTCTGTCTGCCGTATTTGGATGTATGTCCTTCTGTCTGCCGTATTTGGATGTATGTCCTTCTGTCTGCCGTATTTGGATGTATGTCCTTCTGTCTGCCGTATTTGGATGTATGTCCTTCTGTCTGCCGTATTTGGATGTATGTCCTTCTGTCTGCCGTATTTGGATGTATGTCCTTCTGTCTGCCGTATTTGGATGTATGTCCTTCTGTCTGCCGTATTTGGATGTATGCCCTTCTGTCTGCCGTATTTGGATGTATGTCCTTCTGTCTGCCGTATTTGGATGTATGTCCTTCTGTCTGCCGTATTTGGATGTATGTCCTTCTGTCTGCCGTATTTGGATGTATGTCCTTCTGTCTGCCGTATTTGGATGTATGTCCTTCTGTCTGGCGTATTTGGATGTATGTCCTTCTGTCTGCCGTATTTGGATGTATGTCCTTCTGTCTGGCGTATTTGGATGTATGTCCTTCTGTCTGGCGTATTTGGATGTATTCCCTTCTGTCTGCCGCATTTGGATGTATGTCCTTCTGTCTGCCGCATTTGGATGTATGTCCTTCTGTCTGCCGTATTTGGATGTATGTCCTTCTGTCTGACGTATTTGGTTGTATGTCCTTCTGTCTGCCGTATTTGGATGTATGTCCTTCTGTCTGCCGTATTTGGATGTATGTCCTTCTGTCTGCCGTATTTGGATGTATGTCCTTCTGTCTGCCGTATTTGGATGTATGCCCTTCTGTCTGCCGTATTTGGATGTATGCCCTTCTGTCTGCCGTATTTGGATGTATGCCCTTCTGTCTGCCGTATTTGGATGTATGTCCTTCTGTCTGCCGTATTTGGATGTATGTCCTTCTGTCTGCCGTATTTGGATGTATGTCCTTCTGTCTGCCGTATTTGGATGTATGTCCTTCTGTCTGCCGTATTTGGATGTATGTCCTTCTGTCTGCCGTATTTGGATGTATGTCCTTCTGTCTGCCGTATTTGGATGTATGTCCTTCTGTCTGCCGTATTTGGATGTATGTCCTTCTGTCTGCCGTATTTGGATGTATGTCCTTCTGTCTGCCGTATTTGGATGTATGCCCTTCTGTCTGCCGTATTTGGATGTATGCCCTTCTGTCTGCCGTATTTGGATGTATGCCCTTCTGTCTGCCGTATTTGGATGTATGCCCTTCTGTCTGCCGTATTTGGATGTATGTCCTTCTGTCTGCCGTATTTGGATGTATGTCCTTCTGTCTGCCGTATTTGGATGTATGTCCTTCTGTCTGGCGTATTTGGATGTATGTCCTTCTGTCTGGCGTATTTGGATGTATTCCCTTCTGTCTGCCGCATTTGGATGTATGTCCTTCTGTCTGCCGTATTTGGATGTATGTCCTTCTGTCTGCCGTATTTGGATGTATGTCCTTCTGTCTGACGTATTTGGTTGTATGTCCTTCTGTCTGCCGTATTTGGATGTATGTCCTTCTGTCTGCCGTATTTGGATGTATGTCCTTCTGTCTGCCGTATTTGGATGTATGTCCTTCTGTCTGCCGTATTTGGATGTATGCCCTTCTGTCTGCCGTATTTGGATGTATGCCCTTCTGTCTGCCGTATTTGGATGTATGCCCTTCTGTCTGCCGTATTTGGATGTATGTCCTTCTGTCTGCCGTATTTGGATGTATGTCCTTCTGTCTGACGTATTTGGATGTATGTCCTTCTGTCTGCCGTATTTGGATGTATGTCCTTCTGTCTGCCGTATTTGGATGTATGTCCTTCTGTCTGCCGTATTTGGATGTATGTCCTTCTGTCTGCCGTATTTGGATGTATGTCCTTCTGTCTGCCGTATTTGGATGTATGTCCTTCTGTCTGCCGTATTTGGATGTATGTCCTTCTGTCTGCCGTATTTGGATGTATGTCCTTCTGTCTGCCGTATTTGGATGTATGTCCTTCTGTCTGCCGTATTTGGATGTATGTCCTTCTGTCTGCCGTATTTGGATGTATGCCCTTCTGTCTGCCGTATTTGGATGTATGCCCTTCTGTCTGCCGTATTTGGATGTATGCCCTTCTGTCTGCCGTATTTGGATGTATGTCCTTCTGTCTGCCGTATTTGGATGTATGTCCTTCTGTCTGCCGTATTTGGATGTATGTCCTTCTGTCTGCCGTATTTGGATGTATGTCCTTCTGTCTGCCGTATTTGGATGTATGTCCTTCTGTCTGCCGTATTTGGATGTATGTCCTTCTGTCTGCCGTATTTGGATGTATGTCCTTCTGTCTGCCGTATTTGGATGTATGTCCTTCTGTCTGCCGTATTTGGATGTATGCCCTTCTGTCTGCCGTATTTGGATGTATGCCCTTCTGTCTGCCGTATTTGGATGTATGTCCTTCTGTCTGCCGTATTTGGATGTATGTCCTTCTGTCTGCCGTATTTGGATGTATGTCCTTCTGTCTGCCGTATTTGGATGTATGTCCTTCTGTCTGCCGTATTTGGATGTATGTCTTTCTGTCTGCCGTATTTGGATGTATGTCCTTCTGTCTGCCGTATTTGGATGTATGCCCTTCTGTCTGCCGTATTTGGATGTATGTCCTTCTGTCTGCCGTATTTGGATGTATGTCCTTCTGTTTGCCGTATTTGGATGTATGTCCTTCTGTTTGCCGTATTTGGATGTATGTCCTTCTGTTTGCCGTATTTGGATGTATGTCCTTCTGTTTGCCGTATTTGGATGTATGTCCTTCTGTCTGCTGCATTTGGATGTATGTCCTTCTGTCTGCCGTATTTGGATGTATGTCCTTCTGTCTGCCGTATTTGGATGTATGTCATTCTGTCTGGCTCCATTGTGTATCTACAACTACTACCTTATGCCTTGCTTTGGATTCCTATTTTAGCCCCGGCCTCTGCTATTTCCATGTTCTGGCCTGTTCCTGATTTAGTACATCTGCTACTGGTCCTGATCTCCTGTCTGTATTTACTCTGTGCATGTCTTTTGTCTGCATATATCTGAGTCTGTATTCACACTCTGCGTTTGTTTTGGTGGTATGCTCCATCATAGTCCTGACCTGCCTGGTCAGCTGCTTCCAACACTAATGCCATAAGTGGATAAGTGGATTTGAGGCTCCACAACTGACTGTTACAAAGGTATTGCATGTATGATTGGCTTTATCTTAGGTGTATTGTATAATGGTAGTCTGATGGGAGTCTGAGATCATTCTTCTATCTCACCGCAGTCTCAGGCTGCTCCTCTATTTCTCTCCCTTGCTTTACACTGCAGCTCTGCCTTTTTTAGACTGGCCTGAAAGGGATTGCATGTATGTAGGGACATACACATACTATGACTTTTAATATATTCCATTATTGCACTGGGACCTAGTAAAGTCACTGAGGCACAAGTGAGAAGAATCCCCCTCACCCTCCCCTGGGATATCTCGCGTGTAAACAGATATTGGCAGCAACCCTCTATGGCATTGTTTCAACCCAATCATTCTTCTTCACCGATACTGATGATACAGCACAAAACTGCTGAAATGTGGTACATTGTGTAATAAAGCACTCGGCCTGGATTTAGATCTGTGATGTCATTCTAATGATGTAATGGGACATGTAGAGATTGATGACCTCATAGCTGTCTCATAGAGAATCATCGTATTATATATGAATCCCAGAGTCATCTTCTTCTGTCTCATGGTTAGTTGTATCTGTTTCCAGGAAAGTTGGGTGAATAATCCATATACTTAAGTATATTTCTATTCAAGGACATAGCAGAAGTGATTTGTACACTTAACTCCATTGGCCTACACTGGATATTTCTGATGTAACAGATGATAATTGCGCTATGAATCATTATAAATATCACATTATTCTAGGTGTTCCAAGACCTGCCGCCTTTGACAAACTCCTCTCTAATACATCTGTCAAGGTTTTCTTCATCAATGAAGCACAGCACCACTACATCCTTCTCAAGTTTTACTCTGCTACATCTGTTGTGCACTGCTCTTTCTGTCCATCTTGGCACAGCTACATTTACCCATGACTCTGCTCAGCTACAGTACATCTGTCCTTGCAGCTTCAGCTACTTCTGTCTGGCTGGGCTTAGCTACACCAGTCCAGCTGTGCTCCATTATATCTGTCTGTCTGGACCCCCCTACATCTTTTTGGGCTCACATTTGTCCATCTGGGCTCACCTACATCTGCCTACAATTTGCCTCAACAACATCTGTGTAACTTTGCTCAGCTACATCTGTCAACTACTCTGCTGAGCTACTTTTGGTTACGCCAGCCTGGCTACACCAGCCCATCTGAGCCCAGCTATATTAATCCAGCTGGACTCTGCTACATTTGTTCACAACTCTGCTCAGCTACATCAGTCTGTCCATCTCGTTTCAGTTATATTTGTTGGGATGGCATTAACTTTATCAGTCCAACTGGGCTCAACTACATCTGTCTGACTGGACCCAGCTACATCAGTCTGGTTGGACTCTGCTACATCTTTGCGGGCTCATCTACATCTGTCCACCTTGACTCCACTACTGTCATCTGTCAACAACTCTACTTAGCTGCTTCTGTCCACAATTTGATTCAGCTACGCAAGTCTGGCTGGACTCACTTATATCTGTCTGCAACTCAAGTTAACCTGTCTCAACATCTGTTCTGATTTGCTCAGTTACATATGTCCACAATTCAACTCAGCTACATCTGTCCACAATTCAACTCAGCTACATCTGTCCACAACTCAGCTCAGCTACATCTGTCCCCAACTTGGCTCAGCCACATCTGTCCACAACTTGGCTCACCCCATCTGTCAAGCTCAAATCTACTACATCAGTCGAACATTCTTACATTTGTCAAACTCAACTCTTCTAGTTCTGACAAACCCGACCCTGCTACAAATGTAGGAACCCCGTCACATAACCCTGCGACATTACTAATGTATTCATTGGGTAGGAGAAAAGCTGGCGTTTCTCACACGACCTCGCCCCACAGTGGCCACGTCTGTACCCCTCTGTGATGTGACACTAATTTCTTTGCTCCAACAAACTTTTGGTATTTGTCGTGTGAGCAGATGGAAGCTTTAGTCAGCCTCAAGACCCCTTCACTGTCCCCAATTACGGGGGTGAGTGGACCTTAAACCTGGTGCCCCCTCCTACACGAAGACTAAGCGGGTCATGGTAGGGCATTAGGGTTGGTGAGCGGCTGCTCTTTTCCATACAGGGAGGTCACATCAGCAGAATCTCCCGTCTTTATCAGTGGATTGCTAGCAGTTTGTTCCTTTTTTTTCTCAGGCGGTGTTGCCAGGAAACCAGCTAAAGCAGGACAGATATTCCAGCTTTTAGGCCAGAGAAAGGAGAGCGAGAGAAAGGAGCTGAAACAAACACAATTTATGGAAGCATATAACTTCATTACCGATCCACCATGGGGACAAAAGGAGGGGGAGCTGACAACGTCTCAGTGCTACCTAAAATCTAGAGACATTTCCGATCGACTATTACAAGGAGAAATAAGTTCAGAGGCCGATCTCAGATGTATCATGACACTTCATTAGGCAAAATCACAAATCTCATTTCTAACACGACTTTTACTTAAAGGAAAACTGCAGTAGGTAGAAAAAGTCCCTTCATAACATAAAGGTCCCGGCCGCCACAATTATCTCAAAGTCCTGCATGTCCAACTTTGTGTCCAGTTAAAAAACCAGTTTCGCCGCGGATAAGCAGAAGATGCACACAGGTGGTCTCTTTGCAAACCCATTCAAGTGAATGGGTTTGAAAACTGACCACCTGGTTTCCGTCCCCTGTCCAGTTACTCGGGGCAGAAGACGGACACACGCCATATTTGCTAAAGCAGATACCGGGCCCAGTTCCCTGATCATATATTGGCCCGTTTGGTAAGAAGGGGTTTAAAATGTATATATTGAGTTGTTTGAATGATTCACTGATAGGGAGTAACAGTAGGAATGTCCCCATTTTTTTCTACAGTTTCTCTTTAGACATGAGCGAATACCGTTAGATTGAGTAGGTTTTCGATCGAATATTACGGTATTCAAGATAATCAATTCCAATCGAATACCACGCGGTGAGCGCAGTAAAAAAAATTTGCACCAATAATTGTGCAGGAAAGGTGGGACAGGAGGCAGGAAAACGTAGGCATTGAAAAAAAATGGGAATAAGTCATTGGCTGGCTAAATCAGGTGACCTCCGATTTATAAGAATAGTGTCAGCCATGTTTGTGTCAGATACGATTTGGTGAGATAGGGAGAGACATCGTGATCAGGGTCAGAGAGAGATTGTAGCTTCTGCTAGGCAGGAAAATTGAAAACCAACAGCTCTTTTCAGAGCTAAACTGCAGGAAGAGTGTATATACACCTCCAGTATATGCACTCAACCTGCCACAAAAGCCCTTTTTAGGGCTCAAATTCTCTACCACTGGTATACATTCTAACTGTCCCATAGGGGTGGGAAGAAACCTGTATACTGTCATCCAGTATATATGGCAGTATATATGCTCAATATATCTACCCTCTGTGTATACAAAAAAAAAAAATTGTATACAATCCATCAGTTGTGAACTCACTCATTTCTGTATACTGTCATACGGTATATATGGCAGTATATATGCTCAATATATCTACCCTCTGCGTATACAAAAAAAAACCAAAACATTTGTATACATCTCAAAATGTGTAAGGCTAGCGCAAAGGGACGAGGCCAGGGGCGTGGAAATGCACCTGGGAAGCAAGGTTGTGGTCAAGCTACAGCGCATCCAATGGCTACTAGTGAGGGCAGCCAGCATCGCGCTTCTCCACAATCCCTGGCTTGATGGCTACATTAAGCAGGGTGCAGGGTAAAACACTGACCAGGCCCGAGCACCAGGAACAGGTGTTGCAGTGTCTAGCGGATAACACTTCCTGCAGCTTTTCCCCTCCTGCCCCTCCTTCCTCCCAACATGCCCAATCTTCCCAGCAAAGTCATCCCACCTTTGCCCCCTCCCAGGAGCTGTTTTCGAGCCCTTTTACCATCTCGCACTCTGTTCAACCACTTCCCGAATCCCAGGAGCTAACAGACGACTTTCTGTGTCCTGATGCCCAAACACTGTAGCATCCGCCATCTCCTGGTGATTTTGTGGTTGTGGACCCGCAACCTGTAATCAGTTGCCATCAGGGCAGGCTGTTGTCACGTGCGGTGTGCAGGAGGAGGAGCAGATTGAGGAATTGGAAGAGAAGGTGGTGGACGACGAGGCGACCAACCTGGGCAGGGGTGATGTCTAGCGGGGAAAGCTGTGTAGATGTGAAGGCAAGCGCCAAAAAAAGGTGGCTACAGGCAGAGGCATGTCCAGAGGCAGAGGACAGCTGCTTCACTGAAGCCCGGCCAGACCCAGCAAGGCCCAAGATGTTCCCTGTCCTAGCCACTCAAGAAAAACTCCCCCAATCCAGGCCACGTTCCTCGATGGTGTGGAGATTTTTCAATGTATGTGCGGAGGACAAATTTAGTGCGGTTTGCACACTGTGGAACTCCAAACTGAGTAGGGGCTCTGAAAAGAGCAACCTTACCACCTCAGGCTTGCGCCATAATTTTAAGGCAAGCACTGGGCTCAGTGGGACAGAGCAAATGCAGGACAATCGTCGTCCAGCGTTGCCGCCACTGCCTCTTCCACTGTGTCCAGTGCTGTCGCTGCAGTCCAGACCACCAGCCAGGACACCTCCACATCTTCCTCTGTCACTTTGGGGACTTCACCCTCATCCTCCCCTTTTCCTGCCTCCGCTCCTTCTCCTACAACATCATGCGCCTCTTCCCAGCAACTCCCCATCTCCCAGGCGTTTGAGCGCAGGCAAAAATATAGCGCAACCCACCCACATGCCCAAGCCTTAAACGAGCACATCTCCAAACTGCTGGCCCTGGAGATGTTGCCATTCAGGCTTGTGAAGACTCAGGCCTTCCATGACCTAATGGCAGCTGCGGCACCTCGCTATGCTGTCCCTAGCCATCACTACTTTTCCCGGAGTGCCTTTCCCATCTTGCACCAGTACGTGTCGCGTAACATCAGGCGTGCCCTTAGTTCTGCACTTTGCACTAAGGTCCACTTAACCACCGACACGTGGACAAGTGCATGCGGACAGGGACACTACGTATCACTCATGGCACACTGGGTGAATGTAGTGGAGGCTGGGACCGGTCGCAAAGTGGAGCGGCCTACCTCCTTTCCCCGCCCAAGATTCCTGGCAGAGGTTCTGAACCACCCTCCCCCTCCTCTTCCTCCTCCCCCATAACATCAACCCCAGCTGCGAGCTGGAAACACTGCATCACTGGCGTAGGGAGACATCAGCAGGCTGTGCTGAAGCTCATCAGCTTGGGGGACAGACAGCACTCTGCCTCTGAGGTGAGGGATACCATCCTCGATGAGACGGCAATGTGGTTTGCGCCACTGCACCTGGGCCCAGGCATGGTCGTGTGCGATAACGGCTGGAACCTGGTAGCGGCTCTGGCGCTTGCCAGCCTCCAACACATTCCATGCCTGCCCCACGTTTTCAACTTAGTGGTGCAACGGTTTTTAAAAACATACCCCAACGTTCATGAGCTACTGTTGACAGTGCGGCGCTTGTGCGCCCACTTTCGTAAGTCGACAGTAGCCGCTGCTAGCTTCCGAACCCTCCAGCAATGCCTAAATCTGCCCAAACACTGGCTGTTGTGCGATGTCCCCACACGCTGGACCTCGACGTTCCACATGTTGAGCAGGGTGTGTGAGCAGCAGACACCCTTGATGGAGTACCATCTCCAAAACCCAAGGGTTCCTCAAAGTCAACTCCCGCAGTTTCTGCACTATGAGTGGCCGTGGATGGCAGACTTATACGAGATACTACGTGTCTTTGAGGAGTCCAAGAGGATCAGCTGTGACGATGCACTAGTGAGTGTAACCATCCCGCTCCTGTGTGTGATGCGAGAATCCCTCATCGCCATCAGGGATAATGCATTGCAAGCTGAGAAGTTGGGGATAAGAGCAGACCCATCCCAGCAGGATAATCTGTTCACACTCCTGTCAGCTTCTCAGCCTGTAATGATGGAGGAAGAGTAGGAGGAGGATGAAGTGGTAGATGATATAATTGTCACACACGAGGCTAGCGGGGAAGTTCAGTGTGTCCTATTGCTTCAGCACGGATGGGGCGAAGTGGAGGAGTAAGAGGAGGAAATGGAGAGTGATCCTTCTGGTGGGGGCAGTGAAGTCATGCCAAACAACACTCTGGCACACATGGCTGACTTCATGTTGGGCTACTTTTCAAGTGACAAACGCATTGTGAAAATCCTGGAGAGCAACCAATACTGGATTTTTGCAATCCTCGATCCCCGGTATAAAAATAATATATCGTCTTTCATTCCGGTGGAGGGGAGGGCCAATTGCATTCATGATTGCCGCAAGCAACTTGTGCAATATATGATGGAAATGTTTCTATCAACTCTCGTTGGCAGCAGAGAGGACAGTTCCTCCAAGAAGCTAACAACTGCCATCCGGTCCACACCCACCAGGAGCACACTCTCCAAGGTGTGGGACACCTTAATGGCACCCCCTCGCCAAACTACCGCCACTGAGGTGCCTAGTGTCACTAGGAGGGACAAGTATAGGCGCATGCTGTGTGAATACCTGGCCAACCACAGCCCCGTCCTCTCCAATCCCTCTGCGCCCTACACTTATTGGGTGTCAAAGTTGGACTTGTGGCTGGAATTTGCGCTTTACACCTTGGAGGTGCTGTCCTGCCCTGCCGACAGCGTTCTATCGGAAAGGGTCTTCAGCGTAGCCGGTGGTATTATCACCGATAAACGCAGCCGGCTGTCAGCTGACCGACTGACACTGATCAAAATGAAATGCCACTGGATTGACCCATCATTTGCATGTCCACCAGTGTCAAGCACCCCAACATGAAGTTCCATGTGTGTGCTCCAGCTCTCCAGTTCTTCCTCCTCCACCATCACAGTTGAAAAACAACCTTTAAAATCACCCCATTAAGGCTCACCGCAAGTGCCTAATATTATGCTCCAACAAGGCTCTATTCATCCATAGATCATAATATTAGGCTCCTACAAGGCTCAATTCATCCCATAGGAGCATAATATTATGCTCCTACAATCCTCAATTCATCCCAAGAGCCAAAAACTAAAACTCTGTTGCTACAATGCTCAACTCACCCAAAAGTCCAAAAACTCTGTTGGTTAAAGGCTCAACTCACCTCAAGGGCCAAAAACTAAAACTCTGCTGCTACAAGGCTCAACTCACCCAAAGGACCAAAAACACTGCTGGTGCAAGGCTCAATTCACCCAAAGGGCCAATAACTAAAACACTGATGGTAAAAGGCTCAACTCACCCAAAGGGCCTAATACTCTGCTGGTGCAAGGCTCAACTCACTTTTTTGATGATACAAGCACTATATGACCGCTCCACCAAGGCTCAACTCACTTTAAAGGCCTAAAACTCTGCCGTTGCAAGGCTCAACTCACCTCAAGGGCCTAAAACTCTGCTACTACAAGTCTCAACTTACCCCAGGGGCCTGACGCTACGTTTGGGAGGGCTCATCCCAAGGGCCTGACAAGTAAAGTTTTGTATGGCTCAGCTTAAGGGCTCCTAACTTAATTTGGAAGCGCTCACGTAAAGGGCCAGAAAAGTAATTTTTGGAGGTCTCACCACATCACACACACATAAACAATGACAGTTAAGGGTGGGCGCTGTTGGATTTCCCATTGCCTATGCCATTATTATTATTGTTAATTTATATAGCACCATTAATTCCATGGTGCTTTACATTTGGGGGTTACATACAATACACAGAATATACAGGCAGATATAAAACTAACAATGACTGACTGGCACAGTGGGGTAGAGGGCCCTGCCCACGAGGGCTTACAATCTATGAGGGAAGGGGGGTAGAGACAGAAGGAGAGGGGGAGACTGTACAGATGGCGGTGCGGTGATAGTGTTATTGGAGGTTGTAGGCCTTCCTGAATAGGTGAGTCTTCAGCGCCTTCTTCAAGCCTGTGATTGTGGGGGTCAGTCTTATGTGTCTTGGTAAGGAGTTACAGAGTATGGGGGATGCACGAGAGAAATCTTGGAGACGGTTGTGTGAGGAGTGGATGAGGGCAGAGCGGAGCAGGAGGTCTTTGGAGGATCTGAGGTTACGTGTGGGCAGGTAGCGGGAGATTAGTTCAGAGATATATGGAGGGGCCAGGTTGTGGATGGCTTTGTATGTTAATGTTAGTATCTTGAACTCAATTCGCTGGGCTATAGGTAGCCATTGGAGGGACTGGCAGAGGGGAGCAGCCGATGAAGATCGGGGGGTGAGGTGAATTAAGCGAGCAGCGCAGTTTAAGGTGATCTGGGTGGGGGGGGGGCGAGGGTGTTAGCTGGGAGTCCATGGAGAAGGGTGTTGCAGTAATCTAGGCGGGAGATTATGAGGGCCTGGACGAGCGTCTTAGACGTTTCAGGGGTGAAGAAGGAGCGGAATTGGTGGATGTTCTTAAGTTGGAGGCGGCAGGAAGTGTTGAGGGTTTGAACGTGTGACTTGAAGGATAGGTTGGGGTCCAGTGTTACTCCAAGGCATGGGGCCTGTGGGACAGGGGTAAGTGTGGTTCCATTGACTTTGATAGATGGGTCAGATGGAGGAGCGATACGGGGTGGGGCAAGGATGATGAACTCCGTTTTCTCCATATTGAGTTTGAGAAAGCGGGAGGAGAGGAAGGAGGCTATGGCCGTTAAACAATCTGGTAAACAAGCCATCAAGCTACAGCCGTTAAACAATGCCATCTGTGGTTGTCATGGACAACATTATTTAAAGGGGCGTATGCTAATGTTTCTTTAGCTTAGAATTTGTCTTTTTGTCCATATTAATGTAGAGGAAGGAAGGTTTTTTAAGTATTTTTCCACTTTCCATATTGAGTGTGAAAAATGTCTAGTTGATAGGCTGTGATTGTGACTTGGGCGTGTTAGATGCCCCCAGCCATGCTTCCCCTGCTGTCCCAGTTGCATTCCAGAGGTGTTGGCATCATTTCCTGGGGTGTCATTGTGGACTTGGTGACTCTCATTAGTCGAATTGTGGTTTCCCCTGAAACGAGCATTTTTCCCCCCATAGACTATAATGGGATTCGATATTTGGTCGAATATTGAGGGTCTATTCGAAACGAATATCGAATATTTCACTACTCGCTCATCTCTATTTCCCTTTAATTAAAGGGTATGTCCTTTATTACAGAAACATGCCTGTTTTCTTCTCAAAACAGTACCATTCATGTCCACAGGTTGAGCTGGGTATTGTAGCTCGGCCCTATTCACTTCAAAAGAGCTATGCTGCAATACCAGAAACAACCAGTGGCGACGCTGTTCTTTTTTTGGACAAAAGCAGCCATGTTTTTGTAATCCTGAGCAACCCATTTAAAGTCAGAATTTACTCTGGAGTGACTGAATCTAGGCTGAGTGGCTGTACAGTTTAAGGGGTTTTCCTTAAGATAGGTCATCAATATCAGATTGGGGGGAAAATGGGCCTGACACCCAGGGACTCCCACTGATTGCTGACCACAAACAGTCGCTTCTCCTCTTACCAAGCATAGTGCAGGTACATTGTATAGTGGCTGTGCTTGGTATTACATTCATCCCCATTCACTTCAATAGAACTAAACTATAAATTGGACATGTGACATATGAAGGTGACATCACTGTTCTGTGAAACAGAAGTGCCACTGCCGCTTTGAGCAGCTGATGTGTTGGGGTCATGGGCATCAGACCCCCACTGATGAGATATTGATGACTGCTGCATCCTCCCTTACTGTTCCCTTTAATGGACTGTCACTTGCCCTAGTATAGCATCTCTGTCTCTTCTGGCTATAAAAGAGAATATTTTCTTAGGGGAGGATGGATCCAGCTTCTAGCCATGCGTTTTATGTTCAGTATGAGGTACTACGCGCCTCGCGCCTCAATTCCACATTAGCTTCTAGTGAATTGATAGGCCCCACTCTCTGTGGTATTGATTGTAAGAGGGATGTGAACACTTTAAAGCAGGAAACCCAAATGAATTTATTATTGCTGCTTGGATCTCAGGTCTAGAAGGCGCTTTCAGGCTTTCTGGACTGTCAGCATTATATACTATAATACATATCACAGCGTACAAGTCACTCGAGTTACAAGCTAATGCAGATGAATATCCACACTGCCTGCAAGGAGAAAACAGCCTGGCACTTGTAGAAGATGCCTCTGAAGCCATTATACAGCGCGGCAGAGCTGGTAAACATGAAGGACTGCAGACTATATTAAATCTTCAAGGCATCTCAGTTTTTGGCACTGCAGGCTCAGCTATACGTCTTCCAGTGTCATCTCAGGCTGGGCATACTGAGGACATGGCATGTGTGCACCATTAAAGAAATTTATAGGTGCATACAGCATTGGAAAGATAGCAAGATGAAGCAACCAATAGGAAATTGCATATCATACAATTCCCCAATACAATAAAACCTCTTTGAGATGACTGCTCAAAATTACATTGATAAGTGGTCTAGGGTGGTGTTCTGTAAGGTGTCACTGTGTGTTATTATTGGTATCATACTTACAAACTTTTCAAAAATAGAAAGAGAGTTAGCTCTTGGGGCACCACTAGACTACACCTCTAATGCTAACCAATTCTGCCCAGTGCCCTTTGTACTCCCACAAAGCAATGGTGTCATCTTTTGTGTAACAAACAGTATTTTTACCCTGTTAGTGTCCCCACACAATATGATACCCCATTAGTGTCTCACCACACAGTATGAAGTCCCTTTTAGTGTCAGTAGAATGCACCCATAGTGCCTCCCCACAGAGTATGATTCCGGCTTATTGACTCCTCACGCAGTATAATGCACCCTTAAGGCCTCCCCAAACAGTATGATGTTCTTTAGTGCCTCGCCACACAGTATGATGCCCCCCTTCAGTGCCTCCCCACATAGTATGATGCACCCTTTATGCCTCTCCACACACTATGATGCCCCCTTAATGACTCCGCACACAGTATGATGCTCCTTAGTGCCTCCGCACACAGTATGATATGCCAATAGTACCTCTCCACAGAGTATGATGTCCCCTTAGTGCCTCCCCACACAGCATAATGCCCCTTGGTACATCCCCATGCAGTACAATGCCCCCTTAGTGCCTCTCCAAACAATATGATATCCCTTATAATGTCTTGCCACACAGTATGTTGCCCTCTTGATGCATCCCCACACAGTATAATGCCCCCTTAATACCTACCCACAAAGTATGATGCCCCTTTAGTGACTCCCCACACAGTATGATGCCCCCTTGGTACATCCCCCACGCAGTATAATGCCCCGAGTGTCTCCCCACACATAAATAGTACCCTAAAAATAAGAAAATGACTACTCACACTACTCCATTTCTATGACAAACTGAGCAGATTTTCTGCTAGGAAAAAAATGCTAAAACTAGTTAAAGTGTTACCCACAGCAACTAATTTGATCAGCAAGATAGAGAGATGCCAACTGTCTGCTGCTGGCTGTGCCAGGCTTTTATGTGCCAACAGCTGACAGTATAGTGAGAAGAGGCAGTGAGATTTATCACACTTTTAGGGTTATTTCACTTGCTTGATCTCAAAATAAAATGGCATGTAATAAAATAAAGTAGTTGTTATCTACTGTTGTCAAAGGAAGTTTTTCCTGCATAGAGCAACAAATGCACTAAAGGTTGTCAAATTACTTCAGTTTTCCTTAGTGAAATACCTCATTCTCGTACATTCTCATATTGTTCCCAGGATGGTGTCCTTTGTTGAACTTCAATACCAAATATACAATGCATGGCGCTGTGGGGGCAATCACAGTGATCAGTATTAAGGTCCTGGACAGCCCCCTAAGGGTATTGGCACTCAAGGCATATTGGTGTGTGAAGATAGGGTAAGACATCTGGTGTGATCCTAGAGGAGAGAAACTTCAGCACACATTACTGAAAAAGTTCCTGCTGGCTATGACAGAAAGTTGTCAGTACACACAGGGCATCAGCAGCTACAGACTGGTCAGAGTGCCCAGGCGCATCCCTGTCCTATGCCGAAATTGCCCTCAGTGGGCAAATAAGCCTCAGACCTGGAACATGGTGCAATGGGAGAAGGCGGCCTGGTCTGATGAATCACTCTTTCTATTCCATCATGCGGACCACTGGGTGTGTAGATATATATATATATATATATATATATATATATGTATATATATACACAAAACGGTAGGAATTTTTGCAAACAATTTGTTGGAAAATGGCGAGCATGGATGTATTGTCATTTTAATGTTCACCAGACATAATACAGTTGAACTGTATATGTTGGAGCAAGAAATATTCTGCTGTTGTACCAGTGGCTTTTTTATGAGGGATTGTTAAGCGCTAAACTACAGATGGAAAGGATTCTCCCTTAAATAAGAACCGTCTGGTTGGACGTTTTTGGACACGGCATGGTACAAAACAAAGGCTATGTTGTCATTAAGTATTGTTGGCACCAGTTATACCATCGTAGTAGCATTGCATTAACTAGAGAATTAGTAGGCATTATACTCCATAAAAGTTACAGTTCTACACAAATGGTTAGAAATGTTCTATCTCTGATAGACCCTTGTGATATTAGGGTATTTTGAAGGTAAAGGAGGATATCTCGATCAGAATCCCCCCATATTAGTTTGGCCTGCTGCATAGTGTCTCTTTCTCTGCAGGCCCATTACATACATTGAAATCTGTAGCTGTCCCTCAGATTTCAATAGCATATCACATGATATTTTCCCTGTGGCTGAAGGTGATTGGAGAAACCATGGTTGTCATTGACAGATTACATGGGTCTGGGCTATACCCAAAGGTTTGTACTCTGACCTTCCCCACCACTGCCCTGCTGCATCATGTTTGGAGTTAACACTAACTTTGTATGCTGGCATTGACAACTAGGTGTTACCATTCCCTTTGTTAAAGTGAGGTGCCCCTTAGCATTGACATCATGGTGTCAGCCTCATAGACAGATAGATTTGGGACACCTGAATCAAATAGTGTTCTCCTCTTGTGAATCGCTGCCTCCATTGCTGAGATATCACTATTTTTGTTGATATGCAAATGAACTCTATGAAACAATGAAGGTATTGTTATTTACATCTTTAGAGCAATCACAACACCCTCATTGCTCCAAAGAGCTATTTGTATATAATAGAACAGTGATATCTCAGTAATGGAGGCAGCGATTCACAAGGGGCACACACTGTATGACTCAGGTGACCCTAACTTATCTATCTGTTGCTGGGTTGATAGTCTAAGTTATGGTGACAGGCTCGCTTTAAATACAAGTATTTACTACAATAGATTGCAGAATAGGTGGCAGCTCATCTATAAATCCAGACTCACTCTTTTGTCTCTTCATCCAGCCCAGACCTCCATCATGACTTTTCCCAATGACTGCGCAGTTTACTGTTGGGACATCTTTTGCCCTTTCACTTGAGCAGTCATTTCCATCCTTTATAACACAAATAAATTCAGACCACACCATAGAATACAACCCCAGAAATCTGGACCCCTATCAGACACTGTCTAGACCAGACACTTCTCAAACTAATACAGTCCCCCAGACCAGACTGCCTTTATAAATTCTGTTCCCCGCACAGCCCCTTAGACTAATGGACAACCCAGATCCTATACAGATCCTATACACTCACACTCTGTTCTATCTCTTTGCTGCTCTACCCTCTGACTTTAGGACCTGCACAGAAATGGTCATGTTCTCTTATCTATGCAGGTCCTACAGATCATTGCACAAGGCAGTTTTTTCAAAAATTTTCACCACAAATTGCAATAATTAAATTAAATTTCAATGGACATGATGTCTTTGGGCCCCAGACAGTTGCCCAAACTGCTCATATTATAATCCGCCTCTGCACACAGCCTTACACAATGCATTTGTATGGGAGCATCCATCATGTGTCACTGGCCTATTACATAGAAAGACTATTACATATGTGAGTGTTGGGGCTGTGTACACAGATAAATCTGTCTGGCTCAGGCAGTGGAAGGACTGGAGAGAGTGAATTGATCTTCAGATGTCATTCAGTGAACATCTCGCAGGATTCCAGTAGGTTGAGTAATTTACAGAGTCATCATTTACGGCCCGAGCTCCGCTCTGCTGAACACTTACCTGCAGATGAAAAATAGTTTCATTTTATTCCGACCTGTTTCTAAAATTCTGCCTGGCACAAGGCCCTGCTCTGGCACAGCGAGCGTGTCTGTGAAAAAACTGCTGCAGCCGCCTGCTTTATCGATTGGCAGATGAAAGGAGAAGTGATGGGAGCCCACAATGAGATATATATATTCATGGGTAAGGGAATGCGTCGTTACTGGGATTGCCCCAACATTTTTGGCTTAGATTCAGTTTCTTGCTTCTAAATTCAAGTTCTGAAACACCCATCCCTCTTATGATTGACCATAAGCCATTAGTTGTCCCACTTTTGGAACTCTAAACAACCTTATAGCAGCCTGTAGAGAGGATTCTGCAACTGACCTATAGGGTCAAACTGATTATACCCCCATTTGGGGCCTATCACTTGACACTGCGGCCTGTTTGTTCTGAGTCATACCTCTCTATTTTCAAAGGAGTGAAAGAGGGACAGAATGTGCCCCACACACTGCCGCTTTGACTCTGCCTATTCCCATCCTTTATGCCCCCACACAGTATAATGCACATCCAGTGGTCCTGACATGATATGCCCTCACAGTTTAATGTCCTCCTCCAACTGCCCCCAGAGTATAAAGTCCATCTCCTGGTGCGCCCAAAGTATGAATTCTTCCCCCCTCCCCACCCAGAGCGAACACCATGATCGAGATGCTATCACAGATGCTCAATCAGGTTCAAGTCTGGGGAATTGGAGGGGGAGGGGGGGTCGGAAAAGTATTTGTAAGTCTGGTTGTACACTTCTAACCATTGTCACACATTTCTATGTGATATGATGTCACATTGTCTCTCTGGAAGATTGCATCTACCCCAGGGAAGACAAATAGCATATTTGGGTGTACGTAATCTACAAGGATGGATTCATACCCAAAATCCATTGACAGTGTTTTCCACATGGATGAGTTGGTTCAGAGTTGCCATGAAAAAATCCCCCAGACCATAACGCTGCCACCACCGGCTTGTGTTCTTCTATCAGTAGTTACACAAGTTTCTTCTCTGATGTTTCTCGCCAGACATACCAACATCCATCCATTTGCTGAAGCATATAATGTGGCTGATTGAAGAAGGAAACCTTTTGCCATTCCGCAGTGGCCCAAATAAAGCCTTGGATATTGATGCCTCTGCTTCAGAGCCCTATATGCAGTAGGGTTTGCTGAACTGTTATTTCAGACACACGTCTGGTAGCCAGCCACCGCTTCACTTTCACCGTTAGCTGCTGCACTGTAGCGTGTTGGTCAACCCATGCTCACCCTGTGTACCTTACATTCACCTGTCACATCAGTGGCACTTGGTACTCTGCAGTTTCCGCATTGGTTATTCCCAATGGTACCATTTGTCCACTCACAATACACTGTCACCGCAACAAGCAAACCACTTACAAACCTCGCTATTTGAGAAATACTGCCACTCTCAGCCCAAAGAAAATAATCACTCCTTTCACCCGTGACGAGTAATATGTGGTCAAAACAACGTGATTGGACTGACTATTTTATATAAATGGAAAGTGCACCCTCAGAATCATCTGCTTTGTTTTTGTTTTGTTTTTTTTTAATTTAGAATTTTTATTAAAGATTTTGCAAGGGGAAAATAGAACAGACAGTAACAAGTAACAGGGTTAATAAACGTCTCAAGGATGTCAGGCTACCCAAATAGTCCTAAGCTAACCCTGCAAGAGAAGGAATAATGTTAATAATAATCTCACTTAAGTGTGTGAATAAAGACTGTAATAAATGTATGGCTACATAACACCACACATACGGTATATGAAAAACCCTGAAAAATCCTTGGTAACTTCACACTGTACTGTAAAGAGCCATACAGCTGTGTGATCCTCACAAAACCTAATAACTGTACTATAAAGATCCATGCAGCTGTGTGATCATCACATAACCCGATGACTGTACTATAAGGAGCCATGCAGCTGTGAAATCCTCACATAACCGAATAACTATATTGTAAGGAACCATGCTGCTGTGTGATCTCACATAACCTGATAACTGTACTGTAACAAGCTAGGCAGCTGTGTGATCATCACATAACCTGATAACTGTACTATAAGGAACCATGCATTGTGTGATCCTCAAATAACATGATAACTGTACTGTAACAAGCTAGGCAGCTGTGTGATCATCACATAACTTGATAACTATATTGTAAGGAGCCATGCATTGTGTGATCCTCAAATAACATGATAACTGTACTGTAACAAGCTAGGCAGCTGTGTGATCATCACATAACTTGATAACTGTACTATAAGGAACCATGCATTGTGTGATCCTCAAATAACATGATAACTGTACTGTAACAAGCTAGGCAGCTGTGTGATCATCACATAACTTGATAACTATATTGTAAGGAGCCATGCAGCTGTGTGATCACTACTTCAGCTGATATGTTAAGCATAGTGATCCCAGTCTGTGAGAATGAATCTCTATATACGTGTTAGCCAAGTACAGCCCTCCATCAGTCCCACAGAAGTATATGGAGCGGTGGTCATACATTCCTCACACAGGGGGCTAAGTGACCCCCATTCTTGTGATGATTGTGGGTCTCAGACCGATCGACAGACAGACCTACATTGAACATACTCCCATCTACTATCCTGTATATAAAGGTTAAGTGGTGTTAGAAGAAAATCCTGTGATACAACCACTTCACCCACGTCTGGATCATCACAAGACACGGCCGCTCCTTGTGAACACTTCATGTGTCAGTTCTTTCTTCAGGGCTGACACAGAGGTTCTCTGCCCAGAGGCTTGGATACGTTGCAGCCCTCTACCTGCACTACTATCCTTAAATCATCAGTCATGTATGGTCATCTAAAACCAGACTACTACCTGGCGGATAGTTATAAAATATACCGTGTATATGGTTAGTCACCATTACATCACATAAATGCTCCATTCAGTCTGCACGTAATTCTGGAATTTTCAGTAACACGTGGAATGGCAGCTTGGCGGCGTCTCCCACCAGATCAAATATCGCCAGAGTTTAGCTGAGGCTACTGCAAACTATGAATTCCACCTAAATCTGGAGAACGTTTTTACAGGCAGGGGAAGAAGTCCCTGAATCTGTCACATACACAAGTATATAAGTAAGAATATCCCCCTGAAATACAAGGAGCATCCAAACTATAAAAGTCACTGAATAGACAACGTTCTAATATATTTTGCGTTTCTGTTCTTCAGTTTTTCAAGAATTAGAAATATTTTGTTTACATTCCAAAAGCCATAACTTTTTTATTTTTCCTCTTTTTTTTAAGAATAAGTTTTTCAATGACCTGATTTTTGCCGCACAGACTATTCCGCCTTTGCTCTTTCTTCCTCACTCAGCAGTGAAATGAAAACATTACTTGATAAGTCAGTACAAAATGGAGGGTGGGCTGTTATCAAGTTTCTTGCAGCTTTATTATTCCCATTCTTCCCCTCTTTTTATACATTTTATGCTGTGTACACAAACTTTATAATGTGTTTGTGCCTATTGCTTTTACACAAGGCCGGTCAGGCTAAGTTCACATCTGTGCTGGAATCTCCATCGCAGTGTCCGCCTGGAAATTGGCAATGGAGAAAGCCCTGCACGGAGAACTTTTTCCTCTGTCGGTTTCAAAATTAAAACGACAGATACCCAGTGGACCCCATTGACTCCTACGGACCAGAACAATGGACAGGCAATGCTAATGTGAACATGCCCTCCCTTAGCTTTTTTGGCAGGAAATGTGGGCATGGTTTATGTGACATACCCAAGGGGACCAGAACAACAGAGAGGCAACAACTAAAACAGCGATTACACATAGAGTCCGGCGGACCCCATTGACTATAATGGGGGGGTCTGTTGGGTGTCCATCATTTAAAAAAAAAAAAAAAACTGGTGGAAGGAAAAATCCTCCGTGCAGTACTTTTTCCTCTGCCAATTTTCGGTGGATACTGTGACGGAGTCTCTGGCACAGATTTGAAGGTAGCCTAAGCCGAGGGCGATAAAGGGGTCTGATGGGATCCGTAGTTTTGCAGCAGCTGAAGAGCTACAGGTTGGAAGGCTTTGCTTTACAGCATGCATGAAAAACTTTTGAGGTATATTTACACATGGCAGGCTCATTGCAAATAAAAAAAAGAATGCTACACCTGGAAATCAGTTCCATTTATCTGAATAGGCTTGTTTTCGAAGCAAGAACAGAGATTTCAGCAAGCCTTATTCAGGTCAGCAGTCACAGAAATTTCAGCAGATCATTGGTTTGACATGACTGGGCTGAGAAATATGGCCATGTGTGGTCTGCATTTCCTGACCATGGCATCATAGTCACATGACATTAGGAGTCATTGTTTCTCCACAGGACTACAGTACCGGACACTAGTCCACAGGGGGGCACAGATGTCTGATGCTGGGAGTCCTGTTCATATGAGCCGTGGTCAAGAAATGCAGCTATACATGGATCATGTGAAACCAGGCACATGTGAATACATCCTCTCCATGTAGCAATGCAATCTATAGAGAAATATATACATATATATATATATATATATATATATATATATATATATATATATATATATATAAATCTGTAGAGATGAGTTTTATCCTATTAATCTAGCATGTGTGTTTCCTAGAGGAGGCCCGGAGTATGGAAAGTGTAAACCAGGATTACTTGGCTCTCCAATGTCCGTGAAGTATTCCCAAGATAAGCTGCTGTTCCCATTTCAAACAGCAGGTGGCAACGTCAGTCTGAAATGATGCTGGAATGCCCATTCACATTGAGACGTCTGAAGGTACAGTCCACACAATAGCTGCCAGTATTACAGTATAGTACACAGTACTACCTCCTGTCTGTTCTCCAGGACATTGTAATAAGTCCCCAAGATCCCCTCTAATTCACGCCTCATTATAATGTCGCCAGCATGGCACGTGTCTATAGTACAGCATAGATAGGACGTTGCCTGTGTTCTTTCTTACATTGATGTTGCATTACTGTAACATCTCTGCCAAATACTGACTATCCCTGAACAATGAAGAGGAGGGGTGATGGACAGCGTGTGGGTCACCTTACTGCTATATTAGGGTATAATGACTCCTAAAGCAGCACAGACTTTACATCTATTCTTCACAGTGTCACTAGTGAGTTCTTACCAGCCCCAATACATTACAATAGAGGTAACAGACTGCCGCAGTCATGGCGTCCACCTACATCACACACAAACATAAGGCTGCGACAGTATAACCTTATCCACCAACAATTTAGAGAAAGTCATGGGGCGCACATCCCAGAATTAAAAACTGATATGGGCAAAAAATCTACAAAAATGAACATGAGGTTCTTTGTGTACATATTAATCAAGCCCATTAACCCCTTCACAGCGACCTCTGTATAGTGGTCCCTAACTTAACTGAAGGTTGGACACCATGGTGACACCACTGCACCCACAGGGAGAGAATCCAGCTACCCAACAGCAGCACAGCATGTCAACAGATCTCAAAAAGTTCCCCTTACCAGGAGACTGCATGAGGGATCCCCCTACATGGCAGCAGGGGTGCTGTGGAGTACCCTACCAAATAGAATAGGTGCCCATTGTTATGAAGTGACTAGTGGGCTTTTACACTTTGATCTAAATGTACACTAAGAACCTTGTGTTCATTTTTGTCAATTTTGCAGAGAAGGTGAGGTTAATGTTTAACATTGAGGTGTGCGCTCCATATTTTCATTTTCTCTAAAATGTGGTTGTATTTACAATATAACCTTACTGTATAACCTCCAGCTATAAACCTCACCCATATGTCTACTGGAGCACATGGATACCATAGGTCATGTTCAAACAGTGGGTTTTTTCCATATGGAAAACTAAGTTAAATATATGTTGCATTAATTTTGATGGGAATTTGTACCCTAATTCTTATGGCATGGAGATGATATAATTGTCACAGAAGATACAGCCTGGATATGATGACGTTGTTACACAAGATACAGTATGAATATGATATAATTGTCACAGAAGATAGTAAATCATCATGGAAGATACAGAATGGATATGATGATGTTACAGAAGATATGGCATGCATATGATATCATTGTCAAGTAAGATATGGCGTGGATATGATATCACCATGGAAGATACGGTGTGGATATGAAGTTGTTACAGTAGATACGGCTTGAATATAATATCACAGAAGATATGGCCTGGATATGATATTATCACCACAGAAGATACAGCAATTATATGATTATGTCATGGAAGATATGGCAGAAATATGATATTATTGTCACAGAATACAGCATGGATATAATGACGTCACAGAAGATACAACATGGATATGATATTTTCACAGAAGATACAGCATAGATGTGATGAGGTCGCCACGGACTATACGGCATAGATATGATATCATTGTAAGAAGATATGGCATGGATATGATGATGTTGCCACGGAAGATACGATATGGATATGATATAATTGTAACAGAAGAAATGGCATGGATATGATGTTGTTATGGAAAATACAGCATAGATATGAAATCTTAGTCATGGAAAAGAAAGAATAGACATGTCAATTTATGACATGGAAACTGCGTCACGGCATGTCTCTGTGTGCATCCATGGCACGTTAAACCGCTAATCCACATCCAAGAGCCAAAGGTCAACTTCGTTTTTTAGCCACGGATTTTTCCAGCGGCAAAATCCGCCATCTGCACATGCCCATAGAGGAAGGGGGCATATCCCAGGAGAAATTTCTGGCTAGCCTCTGCTGTTTGCTGGAGGTCTCGGGAGAGGTCTCGGGAGCAGGAATATTCCTGAAAGGGAAGCAGCTGTCTGGAAGATGGCAATATACATAAGACATAGTGGAGCCCCCCCATTTAACCCCAGATGAAGGGAGATCTGCAGAGACCCCAATATCCTTGCTATGCATACAGGGAATTCTGCAACTGCCTACAGTCGGTAAGCAAATCTGCATCTTGATCTGTGATCACATTGATATATATTGTAGTCTTATTTTTAAAAAAAAATAAAAAAAAATTAAGATTAATAATCTAAGATAACGGCATATGTAGATTATTGGTATAGCTCCGGCTCCTGCCATCATGTCCCCACTCTCGCGCAGTCTCTATACGCCGCTGCCTTCTGCAGCTGTTGTGTTAAAAAGTCAATAATATTCATTGCTTGAAGACAATGTGGATTATTTATCTGTTTGCTAGGGTTACCACCCCCCGCCTGAAAAGGCCGCAGTGTCTGTGCAGAGAGCCCAGTGTACGTGCACCATGGGTCACTGTGTAAGGCGGTGTGTGTCCATTCGCACAGCTGTGCCTGTATACATATAGCCATTTACTATATACTGCTTTGTCATCGGCGGTGTAAGTTACCAAGTGGTAGACACAAGTGTGAATTAATGTCTGTGCTTTATATGATAATATTGTCCCTAGCTGCAGCGGGAGAGCATAGATTTTGCAGTTCCATAGAAAACCCTAGAGAACAATGTGGATACTATAGCTGAAAAATCCTGAAGAGAGGAGGGCTATGTAGCTACAAGAGCTTGCAATCTACACAGGGGCTACTAATCCTCACCTTCTAATTTTATCTAGATGCTTTAAAGCTTCCGTGGGCTGATACATATATATCTACGATGCAAAATTGTAACACATACATATACTGTAGACATATACCTTACACATTTATGAGGAGGTCTTCTTGAATATGGTGGCTCCTGGCACATCTGCAGTAAGAAGTTGGGATATGTAGAGCTGGAATTGTCTTATACAGTACAGAATACCATACATTAAAAATTAAACCACTAAAAGGTACATAAATAATCACACTATATAATGCTAAAATAATACAGCCATAAAGCGCATAAATAATAGTGTCATACAGTGGTCAAATACCATGTGATAATACCACCATAAAATGTAAAAATAATTGCATTATACAGTGGTCAAATAACTGTACACTACCAAGTAATGATAATACAGTCAAAAAGTTTGTAAATAATAGCACCATACATTGGTCAATTACCCATATCCTGCTAAGTAACATTAATATTGCCACAAAGTGCATAAATAATAGCACTATACAGGCGTCAAATGACTGTGTCCTACCAAGTGACAATAATACCACCATAAAATGTAAAAATAATAGCATCATACAGTGGTCAAATAACTGTGTCCTACAAGGTGACAATTATACAGTCATAAAGTGCAGAAATAATAGCATCATACAGCGGTGAAATAAGTGTGACCTACAAAGTGACAATAATTCTGTTACAAAGTACACAAATAATAACACTATACAGGGGTCAAATGACTGTGTCCTACCAAGTGACAATAATACTGCCATACAAGAATAAATAATACTGCCATTATTATATATGTTCAAATATTACCTCCTTACAGAGCAATAATATTAATACCACCATACAGTACAAACACCACCAATTGTATACAGTGTAATATAATACCCCCATAAAGTGCATAAAAATACCACCATTATTAGGCTAAAACAATAACGCTATACAGTGTTATGTTATATGATAATTCATACACTATAGCACTGTATGGCATTATTGATTTAGCCTAATAACCATTTAGCAGAGTTATATGGGTTTACCTATACCTGGACTCCTCTATGGTAGATCAGTAACTGATCACTGAATTGAGGTGTAAAAACGGCAAAGTAGAAAATATTACCTTTATTTTACTAGCAATTTTATCCACTTGAACGGGACTAAGCTGCAGTACCAGTTGCAGCCCATGTACTTATGTGGCATGTGCCTACCAATGGCCTTAAAGGAATTGTCCACAAATATAACTCTATATACATGATTAAAGTAGGTTGTACCCATAGTTACTTCTCACCAGTCCCCGCCAGTCTGATTCTAATGGTGCTCAGCCAGTGATTGGCTAAACAGCCACTTCCTGTGTGTCAGGAGACATCATGGAGTAAAGACCAGTGCAGACCAGCCAGTGCCAATACTGGAGAATTCAAGGGAATGTTTTTGTTTTATTCCTACAACCTGCAGAACACTTATAGTCAAATTTTTTTTGCCGGAAAACCACAATAAATTTTAGCTCATCAAATATACAATCTGATCAATGTATAATCTGATCCGTGGATGTTTCTTTCATGAATGATGCTATCCTGGGTGATATATGGGAATATTCCTTATTGGAGCATCTGGTATATAAAATCGGGCCTTCACTACATTGCTGTGCCTCCTCGGAGTGACAAGTGACTCAATGGTCAGTTTTGCCCAACGGATCTTTCAGGAAGATTACCTCATGCGGCCAACTGACAGCTGTTAGGGCAAAAATGGCCATGTGTTCCAACATGGCCTCCACCATCCACCACAAGGCAATCGATGCTCTCACTAGAATCCCGAATTTATGGAATGGACGGTGAACTTAAAAATTTTACCAAAACCCGTTGGAAATCTCTTCTGGAAGTGAAAGGGTTTGACTCGATAACAGAGGGTGAGCAGGGCCTGAAAGAGAAAAGGAGAATAAAAAAAAAAAGAGGGAAATTTGCAACACAAGGAAGACAATCCATCAATTTCCCAAATAATGAGAAGCTGAGAGAGAAAATGTCCCCTCCTCTAGGCAGCCTTTAATTCCAGAAGGGAGCAGAAATAATTCTAAGAGGACAGGGTCATTTAAAGAACACAGAGCAGCAGTAGCTGTTGGCTTTGTATGGCATTATTATTTAGTGCTTATCAAGAGCTGGATGGTGCGGCACAATGGGCAGATGTCATTACCTACCAGTATTAGCATAAATCCATGTGGAAACTTGGGGTGAAGAAGTCAGTCTCAATAAAGTTGATCTTTACCTCCAGCATATTTCTTATTTTAATTTCATAAATTTTCCCAAAATTTTCTATATTTTATAGACGCATCTTAGAGACCTTTTTACTGCTAAAAAAAATCCTACAAATAAAGCCCCAATATTTTTTTTAACAAAAGATTTTTTAATTAATTTTTCTTTTTTTTTTATTATTCAATTTTAAAAATGATTATTTATTTTTACAGGATTGTCAATTTATATATATATATATATATATATTTTTACAGGCCTCTAACTTTAGTAGAACTTCTACTCTTCTAACATTATGTATCCATATTTTTATTCAGCCCTCCACTGTGCTTTCAGCGTCATCCAGGCATTGTCCTCAGCAGCACTGATTTAGTATCTCAGGACTAGTAGCAGTGACTCCTCCATAGACAAAAAAGCAGAAGCACCTGCTTCAAATACATATATTTGAGTAGGGGGGTGGCCCTTAATACTGATATCTGAGGCCTCAGTGTCATAGATGCCCCTAACAGTTAACCAGCCAGCGGTGATATTGCCCCCTTAACTAGCTCATCAATTGGCCACAGTAAATTCCTCTACTAGTTTTCCAAATCTCAATTCCAACGGAGAAACGCTCCGCTTAGGATCAAGGGCTTATATGTAAGTAGTATGGGAGGGTTTTGAGGAGGTGGTGAAGTGAAAGGAGGAAGGAAAAGAGGGGGGGGGGGTGTTTGCAGGTTCTTGAGTTAAGATTTTTTCAGTTTTTTTTGTGGGGTGGAGGGAGATGCCTTTAAGAGGTGGCAGGCTCCAGATTGCAGCTGCTGCTTCTCTGCTATGGAGACAGTAGAGATTCATTACTCTAAAAACACAATGACCATTTATCATCCTGTGGTGTTATTCAAATTCAGTACCAACTGAAGGCCTGCCCCATTCTTTTCTATCCCTCCTCTGCAACACACTCATTGTTGTGTGACTGAAGTAAAAAAGCCTTCAAGGACCCAACAGAGCATCAGAGACATCCAGCAAAGCTCAAGACGAGGTCTCCAGAGCGGATGGACGGAGCAGTGACATTAACCTACGACCACTTTCACTATTTCCTCTTCTTTATTTCATCGCTAACTGGGTGGACGGAGCGACATTATATGGAAAAAACGAAGACCGCAAGCCAAACCATACAAAACATCCAGCAGAGGATTCCTTGGGGTGGACCTCTGAAGGAGTCATCCTGCCACCCCCTTATATGCTTCCAGGTACCCAGTGTGGATCTGCAATTTTTTTTTTTCCAAAACATTTTTTTTTGAGGGAAGCCTACTCTTCTAAACACTCAAGGGTAACAGGTGCAGAACCAAACATCTGTCCATCCATTCCATCGTGGACAAACCGATCATTTTCATCCTACCTTACTCCATGTTCCTCAATGACTGGGTGAGATGGTTCTAGGGATAGGAGGAAAAAAAAAAAAAAAACAACAACTTAGATTTATTTAAACTACTCCTCGAGGATAGAATTTATTCTTAATGTTTTTGAATTTTTTGTTTTGAGGTATAATTGGTTCGGCGACAAGGAGATGTCTTCAAGATGTATATAATGTGTAGGTTATGCTGTACGCTTTACGTGTTGTGGGTTTGTGTTGCAGGAGATGTCTTTTTTTTCGCCCCGTTGTTTTCTTGCATTTCAGACTCACATGATATAAGGAAGGTGGGGTGATTTTTTTTTTTTCAGCATGAAGAGAAAGCTGGGTGTCCCAGGAAGTGCCCCTGGAGGGGGTAGGTGGGAAGTGCTGTGTTTTCCGCAGGTCTCAGTTCCTTCTTGCTGCATTCATATTTCATTTTGCAATCAAGATCTAGGGATCTGGAAGGGGGAGGAGGTGCCGCGGAGGGGGGCAAGATTCGTGAGATCTTCGCAGGGGGGGGGGGGGAGTAAAGGAACGGATTGGAAATGTTAGAAAATATTTAAAATACTTGAATGGAATTATAAAAAATGGGAATTTAGTTTTTTACAAATTTGAATTTTTTTTAAATTATGAGGCAAGATATTTTTGTTTGCTTGTAGCCAGTTGCAGTGAATTGCATGGCCATTAACCTTCCAACTGAATTGCTATTCCAGGCTGATTTCATCTAGTAATAGAAGGGTTAAAAGAGCAGACTGTGAGCTATAATTAGTGAGTATACAGGGTTCATGCTGTGTGTGTACATTGCCCAAGCTGCGTTATGATGAAGGGGACACAGAAGGGGTGACTATATGCTTTGTGGGGGAACCCCCTATGGAAGGGGGCGGAGGGCAGGGTCTGGGGGAGATCAAGAAGCTACGGACACAGCTGGACACACAGGGCGCTCGCTACTGATTGTCCAAACGCAATTCTTGTTTCAATAGAGATTCCCAGCCAAGAATTGTGTCTGGACATCTGTGGCTAGAAGTCTAGAGCTTCAGGACCAGCACTGTATGGATCAAACTTCTGGCTCACTCAAATTCTATCACTTCATCTTAGTACAATTTATTTATTTTATCCTGTATTATTTTTTTTATTTTTTTTCAGAAAAAGTAATTTTACAGACTTTGTCCTTGTTCATATTGGTATGTCAATGATCCTGTATATTGTTGTATCTTTTTTCTTCATAACAGGAATTTACATTTTTGTTTAATTTTTTTTTATTTTGTCAAACCTAGTTATTTAATATAATATCAATGCATGGGGCAAGGGAAATTCTAACAAAAATAAAGACATTCTGCTCAATATTTTGTTTTATTTTTCAGAATTAGTTAAACAAAATATCTTTTTTATATATTTTTTTCTTTATTTTTTGAAAATCTCTGTAAAATACATCGACCTATTACTTAGCGGGAAAACAAAGACAACTTTATTAATTTGTTCTTTTAAAGGGCAGTCAATTATTCTGTTTTGTGATCCCAAATCCCGCCATAAATCCAACCAATCATCCTGCATTAATCTATTTTATTGTAATGGCTGATGGGAAATTCAGAATTTTTTTTTTCTTTACAACTTTGCCAATGATTTGTGTGGAGAGAATTAAGAAAGGGCTGGA